>NC_081799.1:8585408-8782067 GCF_963082965.1 Carassius carassius
CAAACAACCACAGAAAAAAACTCACTCTTTGGCTTTCCAAGTAGCTTGCCCATGGAATCTATGAAAAATGACCTTTTCGGTATGTTTAAATCACCAGAAGCACCCAAAGCAGCTGACATAGGACCATATATTACCTCTACTCCTCAGTCAGTCCAAGATCAGAATGCACATAATGATTCACTGTCATCTTCTGAGGATGTTACATTGTCTGGAGACAAAGATGAAAAAGATAAAGTAGAAACCCTTTTACCCATTAAACAAATGTCTGCTAATGATACTTTGAGTAATTCAACAGTTGCAAGAGTAGATGCCACAGCAGCTTCCAGCTGCCATCGAGGTGAAACAATTGTTAAGGAGGCTTCTGACAGTGACGTAATACATGAGAAAACTTTTGTCATTGTTTCTGAACCTGAAGCAAAGGATACAGACAAATCAATGTCTGCAATAGACATTAGTTCAAAAGTGGCTCAGAATCCTCCATCAACAGAAACTTCTCAGTCTATATTTGGCATGCCAAGTTTAACGGCACCTAAGTTGGGTTTCATGGCTGGAGCTGCAGATGCTGGGAAGTCTTTTGGATCTTTCTTTTCTTCACCCTCAATACCAAACACAGAAAGTGGCAAGCTTCTTTCTGGGCTTAAGTCTTTTTCAGCAGGGCTGTTTCAGGAGGAGAAGTCAAAAGAAGAAACATCAGCATCTTTCTTTGGAACAAAATTGGGTTTTCCATGGCAGAAAGAAACTCCAGAACCTCCTAAGCAACAAAGAACTCCAGTTGTTACAACCCAGCCTAAAGCTCAAAAGAATGAAGTTCACATTGAGAATAGTACAACTGCTGAAATAGGGCATGATGATTTTAAGTCAAAGGAAGAAAATTGTGAAATCAAACACCCTGTTGATGTTAAACAACAAATGGTTGCTAATTCTGAAGTCCAAAATAAAGAATTCGTTGTCCCAGAAAATGACACAGTAAAACCCCAACTCAGTTTATCCACTCCTGATCCTCCTCTTCTAAAAGAATCGAAAATCCATATCCAGACCCCACCCTCTACAGATGACTCTTCAGGATTACAGCAGGAAAAGAAGAACCTTTTGATTCCAAAAAGGCTAGTAGCAGCATAATAAATGGTTTCATAAACCATTTATGTTGCACTGAGTTTACATGCACAGTCATTATTCTATCAAAAAATACAAATTAAAAAAGTAAATCAATTTGTTTTTCATGTTGTTCATGCACCAATTTCTGCCTTTGATCTCTGTAATGAAATAATTATTTGAATAGGACTTCTAGTAGTGCTCACGCATATCTTCTGAAGACCATATGTGCTATTTTTTATTGGTAGGGTTGGGAATCATTAGACATTTTCTGGTTCTGCCTAATGGTTCTGGTTTCATTATTAAAATCATATAAAAAATAGTGGTAAGGAAAAATGCGCAATGCTCAGTACTGTTTATTACTAACTGTCAACTTAATTTAAAGGCTGGCAATGTCAAAATTCAACATATATTACACTATACAGATCTTCATAAGTAGGGCTGGGTATACTGCAGTTAAAAATGTTCTGGTTCCAATTCTGGTTCCATTTAAATGAACTATTGTTTTTATATATATATATATATATATATATATATATATATATATATATATATATAATGTTGAGTAATGCTAGTCCATCAATCAGCACATGCTTCAAAGTTTATATTTTTTACAATATCATTAACATTTTGCTTTTCAAGCAGGAATAAGTTGGGCTAAGGGCTAAGACACTTGTTCATTTCCATAAATTAATGAAATATTAACTGATATACTTATAACCATGTATACACACACTCAATAAAGCCCCTATTTTACAAATAATAATGCAGTCAGGAGATTGTGTGATCTAAATGAGTGGTTTCCAAATTTTTCAACCTGTACACTAAATAATCTAACCCTCGAACATGCATAACAATAGCAGTCTATTTATTTAGTGGTCCAAGTTTAAGTCAGTATGAATATTAATGACAATATGAGATAAATATAATGTAATTTAGTGGTGGCAGGTGCTGTGTCTAAACCAAGTTACACAGTTATCAAAGGAATGAGTGCACTTTAAGTCGTGGAAAACGATGCATTCGGCAGTTAAAGACGCGACACAACGCATCTGCGGAGTGCACGTCGTTGGAAACAATGTGCTCCGTAATGAAAGAGGCAGGGTGGCATTTCTGTTATTTGGTTTGTGACATCCTTTACGGGAAACACTGGTGCAAGGCTGCTCACAGTGCTTGGTCACGTGTTGCACCAGAACCGTTGTCAGAACCAAAACTTACAAATTACTCATAGTTCTGGTTCTTTAAAAAAAAAACTGAACTTGAAAAAACAGAACTCTTAATATGAACCGTTTTTTCAGTTCCCAACCCTAATTATAAGTATGCCATCTGAAATATTCAAATTCAAAATTAAGGGGCTAATTTTAATCATATCTCAAAATGCAGAATAAGAATATTAATGTGCATGTAAACACGCTCATTAACTTTAGTTTTAGCGTTAGTTTACGGAAATGGTGGCTTTCCCAATGTGTGATTGTTTCTTCTCAGTGCTATGTGATTTTTTTGTATAGTAACTGTGCTTTGGTTCCTTGTAACTTTGTATTTCCTCTAGCTGTGTGTAGCATTTACTGTGTTTCTTAATTGGACACTGGTTAAAATGTAGTTTTTAAAATATTAGTTACTGTAACTCACTTGCTGCCATCTTTCTTTGTTTCTTTTCTTTTTAACAACACTAGTCCTGTGGACTCCAGTCATTTTGGATCTTCAGGGAACCTCAGCCAAGCTAGTTCCCAGCTCAGTGAGACTGGTCAAGAGAGTGCTGCTTGTTCAGAGTTAGAGGAGTCCTACCATTCCTACCACAGTACTGGCTATCGACCATCCAGAAATGGGCATCACCCTACCATTGAACAAACCTCCTGGGGGGAAGATGAAGGATTGAAATCCTCCCAAGAAAATGGAAAGGGTATAAGCTGCACCATAAAAAAGGAAGTGGCTTCTCAAGTGGACAAAATGCCTAATAAAACTCTCAAAGGGTAAAGATATTGTGTTGGCTTATGGTGGTTTTCCAGTGCACATTGGGTACAGTATAATGACTATTCGATAGCATGAATTAATTTTAATACATTGTTTCATTTTTCTAGCTTCAGGGACGATGGAATGCCTTTGCCATTCTCTCCATCCAGACTGCGCTGGCTTAAGGCAATCAACAAAGTGAGAGTTCAACTTAAGGAGGTATAGTAGGGAGCTCATACCATCCATCTCCTTTGTCTTTTCCTTTTTCAGTTGTTCCAGTTTCACAATGAAATCAAACACTACCCACATTTTTTCCCTATAAACCTGCACTAGTTATCAGCATCTTATCAATCAAAATTATCAATAGAATTGTATCTGCTTACCTTCATTGCTTTCCAGTAGGCAAGTATGAATTGTACAGCCCCATTCAGCTCATTCATGAACATCTGTTTTGGATTGGTTGAGTTTCAACATTTAAGATTTAAACTTGTGAAATGTACATTCTTGAGACTATGTTCTTGTGGAAATAATATTGGTTTGTTGGTTGGTTGCAACTTGGAGATATTAAATTCATGAGTGCAAGGAATGTGGTGATGTACTACTTTGGTATTTTATCGGCTAGGCAAGGCATGCTGGATTCTCAGCCTAGACCTAACAGCCTAAATCTGCAAGGGCCAAGGTCAGGCTCTGAAGAGTTGCTGTTGATATCGCTGATAAAGTTTCAGGGAGTAATTACGCGTTGAGCGGCAGGGAGCTAGAGATAGCATGCGTCTTAAAGTATTTAATGACTAGTTAAAAGAAATTGGGCTTCACTTTTAAAGTTCACAAAGTAAAGTACATAGCTAATGTTTATGCCTAATTATCAAAGTGGAATGTTAAAGATGTAAATACAGTATGTGGATTTAAAATAAAATTTTTAAAGGAAAAACAATAATAAAAGGCCAGAATTAAGTTTTCACAAGTTTTTTCCATCAATCATTTAAAACCAGTTTATTTCTTTTCATAAAATATCATAAATTATTACAAATCATTTATTTATTGCACACACACAAATATATACATTTTTAATATATATATATATATATATATATATATATATATATATATATATATATATAATTTATATATATATATATATATATATATATATATATATATATATAAATATATATATAAATATATATATATTTATAATTTATATATATATATATATATATATATAAATAATTTATATATATATATATATATATATATATTTATAATTTATATATATATTTATAATTTATATATATATTTATAATTTATATATATATTTATAATTTATATATATATATATATATATATATATATATATATATATTTATAATTTATATATATATATATATATATATATATATTTATAATTATAATTTATATATATATATATATATATATATATTTATAATTTATATATTTATAATTTACATATATATATATATATATATATATATATATATATATATATATAAATTATAAATATATATATATATATATATATATAAATTATAAATATAAATATATATATATATTTATAATTATAATTTATATATATATATTTATAATTTATATACATATATTTATAATTTATATATATTATTTTTTTAAGTATTTCATAATATAAATTATCATAATGTAGATTTATTTCCCTTTTTGTTCATTGTTCTGTTGTTTTTTTTTGCTATATTTTTCCCTATGTTACTCCTCTCTTTTTTTCACTCTCTCTCTCTTTCTCTCATCTTGACAGCCAGTAATTAGCTATGCTGTTGTCCCCCTTCGTTTCTTTCATTTGACTGCACAAAATTGAGTGTGTGAGCCACTAGAAATAAATTAACATTGCGGGCACTTATGTGGCTTGATCACCTCGCATTGAGTCTTAATAAATCCAAATTAATAGTGTCACCAAATCATAATGGCAGATCAGATTAGTTCAAGCTTAGATTGCTTTGGATAGAAAGTGCCCGCTTAAGAATTTGTTACAGAATGTCTATTTTTTTTTTATGTATAATGTGTACAGGTGGAGTAATTTATTCTGATAGCCTAATGTCCCTCATGCTAATTAAGTGGTCTTACATACGGCGCTCTTCATTGAAGCTCCATTATAGTGATTGCTGCTTGAGACTTGTGGTGGATACTTATGTAAAAGCTGCTAAATTAATACAGTGGAGACAATGGGTGTGGTTTAACACACTGCTTAGCTGCATGCATTTTTGTGTGGAGAAGGATGTAAAAAGTTATTAGAGTTAACCTTATTCTTATAAACATCTACACTGAAGTAGTTTACAGGCTCCGGTATGCTGCTATATCTTACAAGCATAAATCAAACACAGATAAGACATTTAATATAGATTTCCACACTTCTCTGCCTTAAAGGTGTAATAAGATTTGGCTAACCTCCTAAATGCCCCCATCATCTTTAGTATTGTTTAAAATTATCTTTTATTATTATTATTCAGATTGTGTACCATATCATGTTTTATTTATAGTGGATTGTTAAGCAGTATTATAACATTCCTGTCATTTTGTTAATTGATTGTACATTATTTCGGACTGTGAAATATTTCTGACTGTGAAAATGAAAGGGGATAAAGTGCATTGTAACATGCACATGTTTAATAGGAGGCAGGCACATAGCAATGCCGATAAGAGAGTATGGGGAAATAGAGGAGAGATGGAATGCTGGCATTTTGACAATTCCAGATTAGCTTTGTGCTGGAATACATTGCCAGAGGACACCGTGAATAAGAGTGAGAGAGTGAGGGAGAGAGAGCGAAAAGGATGTTTGAGGCAGAGATGCTTCTCTGTGACCGTGTCACTCTAGCCTAGACTGGAACCCACTCAACTGTGCCGATGTCTGTGTGTGGAGAGGGTTGTGTCTGCTTCTTTGTTCAAGATGTGTTGGATTGCCCCAAGTAGCCGATTGGATAAGTCCTTGCAGAACAAGAGTGTTGATTAGGTCAACCATTTAAGATCCAGTAGCTTTTTTATATGCAGGTGGTTTGGATGTTGAATCTTCAAAGTGAAACTTGATTTTTTCTTTTTTTTTTCTGAAGGTAAGTTTTATACTTTTTGTGTACTTTTTCAGTCTTGTGATGATGATTCGTATGAAATTTGTCAAGAAATGTCGAGGGCATTTTTCATCTGAAAATTGATTTTGCATGAAAATAATTTATTCCTTTAATGGAACGTTTCACTAATTTATGAGGTTCATCTAAAAATGTTGAATGCATGATGGTGTTTTATAAACTAAAGGTGGATATTTATTGTAATTAAATTATTGTTAACCATGTAGTTAAGTTTTCAGCTCGTTTAAGTCCTAAAATATAGATTTGAGTCCTTTAAAATGGTGATCAAAGACACCAGACACCAAACACCAGGAGTAATAGAAAGTATTAATTATAAAAATATTGTAAAATATCAAAAAAATAAATTGGCTCATTCTTTCTAGACTGCAGATAAAAAAAGTAGACAGGGCAGAGCACCTGCTTTGGGATAATTGTCATATTATAAAATATTACCAGCTGTTTTATATTTTAATTTTTCAAAATGTAATTTATTTCTATGATGCAAAGTAAATTTTCAGAATCATTACTCCGGTCTTCAGTGTCACATGATTTACATTTACATTTACATTTATTCATTTAGCAGACGCTTTTATCCTAAGCGACTTACAGAGGAGGACAGTGGAAGCAATCAAAAACAACAAAAAGAGCAATGATATATAAGTGCTATAAAAAGTCTCAGTTAGGTTAACACAGTACACGTAGCATGGGATTTAAAAAAAAAAAAAAAAAAATCATCGATGGAATAAAAAAAGAATAGAGCAAGCTAGTGTTAGAGATCTTTTCACATACACACACACACACACACACACACACACACACACACACACACACACATACAATTGCATAATAAATGAAAAGAAAATAGAATACAAAAAGATTAGAAAGGTAGGTAGATTTTTTTTAAAGAATAGAATTAGAATAGTGAGTTTTAAAGTTAGAGGATCAAATAAAGATGGAAGAGATGTGTTTTCAGCCGATTCTTGAAGATGGCTAAGGACTCCATTCCACCAGGAGGGAACATTTCATTTAAAAGTCCGTAAAAGTGACTTTGTGCTTCTTTGGGATGGCACAATCAAGCGACGTTCACTTGCAGAACGCAAGCTTCTAGAGGGCACATAAGTCTGAAGTAACAAATTTAGGTAAATGGGTGCAGAGCCAGTGGTAGTTTTGTAGGCAAACATTAATGCCTTGAATTTTATGCGAGCAGCTATTGGAAGCCAGTGCAAATTGATAAACAGAGGTGTGACGTGTATTCTTTTTGGCTCATTTAAAATTAATCTTGCTGCCGCGTTCTGAATTAATTGTAAAGGTTTGATAGAACTGGCTGGAAGACCTGCCAAGAGGGCATTGCAATAGTCCAGCCTGGACAGAACAAGAGCTTGAACAAGGAGTTGTGCTGCATGTTTCGAAAGAGAGGGCTTGATCTTCTTGATGTTGAATAAAGCAAATCTGCAGGATCGGACAGTTTTAGCAATGTGGTCTGAGAAAGTCAGCTGATCATCAATCATAACTCCAAGGCTTCTAGCTGTTTTTGAAGGAGTTATGGTTGATGTGCCTAACTTGATTGTGAAATTGTGATGAAACGATGGGTTTGCTGGAATCACAAGCAGTTGTGTCTTGGCAAGGTTGAGTTGAAGGTGATGGTCCATCATCCAGGAAGAAATGTCTGTTAGACAAGCTGAGATGCGAATAGCAACCGTCGGATCATCAGGATGGAATGAGAGGTAGAGTTGAGTGTTATCAGCATAGCAGTGGTATGAAAAGCCATGTTTCTGAATGACAGAACCTAATGATGCCATGTAGACCGAGAAGAGAAGTGGTCCAAGAACTGAGCCCTGAGGCACCCCAGTAGTTAGATGTTGTGACTTGGACACCTCACCTCTCCAAGATACTTTGAAGGACCTATCTGATAGGTAGGACTCAAACCATTGAAGTGTGGTTCCTGAGATGCCTTTTGCCAGTAGGGTTGATAGGAGGATCTGGTGGTTAACTCTGTCAAAAGCAGCGGACAGATCTTGCAGGATATGTACTGAAGATTTGGATTCTGCTCTTGCCAGTCTTAAAGCTTCAACAACTGAGAGCAGGGCCGTCTCAGTTGAATGCCCACTTCTGAAGCCAGATTGGTTGCTGTCAAGGAGGTTGTTGTTTGTGAGAAATGTAGAGACTTGGTTGAACACAGCTCGTTCAAGTGTTTTTGCAATGAAAGGAAGAAGGGAAACTGGTCTGTAGTTCTCTAAAAGAGATGGTTTGAGGTTGGGTTTCTTAAGTAGTGGAGTTATACGTGCCTGTCTAAATGATGAGGGAAAAACACCAGTGTGGAGGGATGTGTTGATGATGTGAGTGAGTGCAGGTACAACTGCAGGAGAAATGGCTTGAAGGAGATGAGATGGAATAGGATCAAGCAGGCAAGTAGTAGGGTGATTAGAAAGGATGAGTTTTGAGACTTCTGCCTCAGAGAGTGAAGAGAAGGATGTAAATGAGTGTATGTTTGCTGTTGATATGAAGTTTGATTTGTGATGTGGAATCACTGATTGTGGTGTGGAAAATTGTGCACTAATGTGTTTAATTTTATTAATGAAAAACATTGCAAAGTCGTCAGCTATTAGAGATGAAGCAGGAGGTGGAGGAGGAGGACAAAGAAGTGAGGAAAATGTTTTAAAAAGCATGCGAGAGTTAGACGAATTGTTAATTTTGTTATGGTAGTCATTTTAGCAGTGGAGACATCAGCAGAGAAGGAAGATAGGAGTGACTGATACACATTAAGGTCAGTAGTATTTTTGAAAATGCGCCACACCCTTTCAGCAGCTCTAAGCTTAGAACGGTGTTCGCGTAGAACATCAGATAACCAAGGGGCAGAAGGGGTGTTACGGGCTGGTCTGGAAGATAAGGGACAAACAGTGTCTAAACAAGATGTAAGAGTGGAGCAGAAAGTATCAGTAGCACTGTTAGCATCCAAAGATGCAAACAGTTTAGGGGAAGGAAGTGAAGATGAAACCATTGCAGATAGCCGGGTGGGTGAAAGTGTGCGTAGGTTACGTCGAAAGATGACATGTGGAGGGGTAAGTGATGTGGCAGAGACCATGTTGGAGTGAGGAGGAAGTGATCTGACATGATCTTTTAGAAATCACTCTAATATGCTGATTTGCCGTTCAATTACTGTCCATTATTAATTGATGCTCAGTCTTTAACAGTAGTTGATGTTGTTATCATCAACAATAAAAACAATTTTACAGTGATAAATTTTTTATAGGATTCTTTAAATAGAAAGTTTAAAAAACAGCTTTTTAAATACCAGTCTCTTCTAAAAGAAATTTGATGCATCCTTGCGGAATAAAAGTATTTTTTATTTCTTCTGACCCTAAACTTTTGAATGAATCATGGATACCACAAAATAAAAAGCAGCACAACTGTTCTCAACATTGATAATTATAATAAATGTTTCTTGAGCAGCAAAGGGTCATGGGACACTGAAGATGATGCTGAAATTACTGATGATCAAAATTCAGCTTTGCATCACAGGAATAATAGATTTTACAAGAAACTGCTATTTTAAATTGTAATAATATTTCACAGAATTACTGTTATTATTTTATTTTTATGACCAAATCATTTGCAGCTTTGGTGAACAGAAGACTTCTTTCAAAAACATTTAAAAAATCTTAATTATTCCAAACGTTTGATCGGTAGTCTATATATTCTTGCAGTTATGACAAATTCTAGACTGTGTCAGTCAGATAAATTATTCATTTTTAAGGGAAGCCAGCAGAATTTACAAACCAATATTTCACACTGGCTCAAAACATTCTGAATTTAATACAACTTATATATAACTTGACCTAGGTAAATCAGGAGCCACCACCACTAGTGAGAGCTGATTAACCTGAGAAGTAGCAGAGTAGTGAGCAGATAGTTTCTTATTAGAAATTCTGAGGCATATCTGTCTCTTGGTTTAAATTGCAAATTAGGCAAGAATCTGAAATATTTTGATACCTGAGCTATCAGCGGAATAAATGTCACAGAAATTGGTTCACAATCTCATTTAATTCCAGCAAGTTTAACCAGGCCTTTTTAGTCACATATCAGTAATGGCTTCATTGGTCCTTCAAAGAGTGTCTCATTATTGGTTTCTGCCAACTGTGCTCTTATCATGTGAACACAATTCAACTGTTTGGGAGATGTTGGACAGAGGTTAAACATATAATGGGAATATTTAAATGTGACTTTGAAATTCATATTTTTGTATTTAATATAAAACTTTATGTTAAGTTACTGTAACAGGAGACATTTAATGTTAATTATATACAAAATTAGAGCACACTGATTGTCGAATTTTAACTTGAGCTGTTTTAACTTAAGGTAATTAAAATATATCTCAAAGTGCTCCATTTGAAAGTATGTCATTTCCTGTATTAAATCGTAAGTAAAAAATCCATCATAAAATGTGCTGTCCCTGACATTTATTTTAGCCTATTGGAGACACGTGGCAGCCAGCCAAAATGTGCCCTTGAAAGCCGCCAACCTAAACGCTCAATGTTGAAGTCACAGTAAAGATCATGTTGGCCATTAAATGCTTTGGGAGAATAACACCGAGGACAGTATCTGAATTTCAATGACTGCCTTATTGCTAACACATATTACAGGAAATCGTTTATTTACACATCTGCATTATTATTGGATATTAAGGATCTCAGAACATTGTTGATAATAGACTTAAAAAACTATGTGAACTACAAGACAATAATCATGTCCTAACATTATCTACTCATTATTACTTCAATATCTAATTGTCATAATTATTTATATTTCAACCTTCATTTCAGTGTAAATCAGTATTTGTTTAAAATAATTGAATATGGTAAAATAGTGTCTCTACATAAATGAAAGCAAAAAGCCTCGAGTGTACAGATGAGACTAGCTAACATTTTGTCCTGACAGGCAGGAAATAGGGTGAAGCTGCTATTAGACCCAGCAGGTTCTGATTAACAATCATGATGCACAGTGAATATAGCTGGGCTGTCACCCTCCGTGTGCTGTAACTGTTACTGTTAGAAGTGCTGACAGGCAAGAAGATAATATGTTGTGTTCTATGTGGAATATGCCCCACCAGTTTGGCAATGTCTGGACCTGAATTGTTTCTACAACTGAATGCTTCAAAAAAAAAAAAAGAAAAAAAAAAGTTTGCACATAATCGTCTGATTTTATTAACCATGTACAACTTTACTCACTGAGCTGTTTTTTTTTAACCCATGTTCATTAGTGATCTTTTTCAGCTGCATATGTTTTAACATAACAGTTAATGACTACAGTAGGTTAATTGGCAAGCCAATTCTTGTAAACACAGTTTAAACCTTCTGTAATCCATTTTACTGTCTGTGGTACTTTTTCAGTACATGGCAGAGATCCAGATATATTCACTCTTACCCTCTCTCTGTAATTTGACTTTTTACTTGGGTGTGTGTGAGAGAGTTGGCAGTGTGAACACTCTTGGTTTGTAGCATTACTTTTTTTATTAAAGTCTCCAGTAGAATAAATTATGAAACTGCATTCAGCACCTCAGCTCTGCACTTACTGTATAGTATGTAATGAAATATGCGGTCACAAGCTTTGTTACAAGTGATAGTGTTCTGCCTTCTAAGGTAGAATCCTAACCAATTGGTTTGGAATAGCCTACATAGGCTGCAGCTCAACTATGTCACACAAATAGCCTTAGAATTAGACTAAATGTATTTTTGTAGGCTGCACAATTAAGATGCCTATCTTTCAAATTGGGAGTGCCTCTGCAGGAAGCTCACTAGGTTTTAGAATCGCACAATAGCATCAAGAAGTGCAAAAGACTGAATGGTCATGAATATAAATGTTGATTATTTTAGATGGATTGTGCATGCTTATATATAACCGATTGAAATTTCAATGTCTGTAAAATTTTAATAATCTGTGCATGCCATTGTCCTTAAATGTCAGGTGAGCGTGAAGCTCTGTTATGATCTTGACTGAAAAATGCTTCCTCGTGTACTGTAGGTGAAATGCAACAGCTCTGTAATCGCATGCACCAGAGCTTTAAGGTTCTGGTCAGCACCTGAGTCACGCCCCATTCTAAGGGATGTTATCTCGGAGTCGTTCCAATGAGCAAGATGAAACAAATGGGTCGGGTGAACTTCAGCAAAGAATGTCTAAGAAAAAAGAACTTGGCAAAAAGAGGACCCAGAGTCCCAAGGTCAGTCAGAGTCTACGCAAGAAGATCCAGAAGTTCCTCCAGGGATCAGGGGAGTACACTGCCTATGACTCCCAGCACTCTCCAGTGGAGATAGAGGATGACATGTTCATCTGTGGCATTAAGAGAGATCCCTCTACTCATGAGTGTAGTCTCTCAACCCAGCGTAGTTTTGAAAGTCAGACTAAAACCTCCAAGAGTGCCGTTATTGGGCAGGGGAGGCGTAATAGTGATGGCAGTGTCACCATTCCATCCATCATGGGAATGAAAGAAATAGAGCCCAAAGACCAAGCAGAAGAGAGTGGATGTGTAGATGGAAGAGATGCCATGGATAATAAACCAAGCCGAAGTAGGGACACGGACAAGAAAAGAGAAGTAGGGTCAAGCACTATAGTGGACCACATTTTGAAAGAGCTACAGGGGATTAATAAAATCCAAGAGGAGATATCAGATTTGCGACAATACCTGACCTCTGTAAGTGGCTCAGTAGATGAGGTGTCTTGCTGTGTAGATGCTGTACTGTTGGAAATTGAGGAGCTGTATTCAGTTGGTGCTGTAGGGAATCCATCACCTCGAAGAGTTGTGGCTCATCAAAGAAGTCCAGATAGGCAGAATGCCGTTCCTCTCCCGCAAAGTAGAAATAGAAGCCCAGTAGTAAAGCATAGAAAATTGGAGAAGAATGAAGGCAGACCTCTGTCGGCTAGACCGAATGAGTTAGGGTGTGATGTGGAAACTGATTACCGAGATGTACCAAGAAGAACCAAATTACACAATCCCAAAGCTTCTGACAACTTGGATGCACCCTGTTCCAGATTTAAGAAGTCCAGCTACTGTCATCTTTATGGGCAAGATTTTACAAGCACTAGTTCCTTATCCTCAGGTCACAGTTCTAACAGTCGAGATCAAGGAGGAAGTTATTATTCTAGGGAGACTGACCAAGAGAACAGTGGTTGGAGATGTTCGGAAATGCAGTTGAGCGTCAGTGGAGAAGGAGGATGGAGTGGAGACACTGGATGGAGTGAGGAGGATTACAGCTCCTGCCAGAACAGTGCAGACGAATTGGAAACTGTTGGACGCCCAGATACATGGTACAGGTACAATGGTGGTGAGACCAGTCATTCATCACGTAGCAGCTCTGAACACCTGTCCTTACTGTTTGGAAACCATGATTCCCCATCCAGCTCATCTAGTGTTGTAGATTGGAGGCATCCTAAGAATCAAACTATCAGTGACATTTGCTGCGACTGCACATCAAATTGCATGTACTCTCGCAGTTCTGGATACCACACCATGGATGCATATGCTGAAGAATCGTGTAGTGGGCCTTCACGAAGTCTTAGTTGTTCAACCGTTGGAATGACAGAGTGTGGTGACGGTTGCCAAAATCTACACTCCTCATGTGAGCGTTGCCTCTGTGATGTGGATTTGGAGAAAGACTGGCCAGACGGGGCTTGCACAGATGTGTATGACCCAGATTACTCTGAAAATACGGACACTGAAGAGTCACAGCCATCTAATATAGGATATGATGTTGTAAAGATAAGTAAAGCCATGCTAACCTTCCACTCCGCTCTAAGGGGAGCCTTGACAAAGCTTGACACACCTGAACCCCAGTGTCTAGATGAGGACAACAAGTCTGTAGTCCCAAGTCCCTCCATATCCAATGATCTTGAGGAGGATAGCACCACATTCAGTGAATCAAATGTAGACACTGTTGAACCTTCTGATGGTGCAACTTTAGATCTCAATGTGTCTCCTCAAAAAGGCATCGAAGCCTCATTCAATGGGAAGGACTTGAGGGAATTAATAAACCGGCAACGTAATTCTCAAGCCTTTGATCCTCTACTGTCAACTCCTAGCACAATTTCCCCTTCACATACTCCAACTGAATACTATGCATTAGACCACTTAGATACTGTAGAGGAGCCTCTAACAGATCAGAATCTGCAGTGTATTCCAGGGCTTAGCCCAAAACATGTGGATCTGAGTTCAGGCATTGTTGATTCTTGTGCTCAACAAATGGCATTTGGCTCAGGTAATATCAAAATACGTCCAGAGGGCACCAATTCAGGAACACTGGAGGCAGATGTTAATGGAAAACAGGTGGAGCATAGTCTTGACAATGAACCTGCCCTTGAAGACCCTCACCACCAGAAGTGCCTTGCCAATATTCAACGTGTGCTCAAAGAGAAGAGACATCGACATAAATTATCCAGGATTGCCAATGCCTCAAAGAACACTTTCTCTGAGGAGGAATTTAAACAAGGTACAAAAATTGTCTTTGTTAATGGTTAGTTAAACATGTAATTAAGTTGAACAAAATGTTCCCACTTCTGTTAATCTTTTCTTATTTTAATACCGTTTATCAATTGTTGTTCTTTTCTTTTTTCTTTATTGTCCTGCTCTGTCTTTCAGAGGTAAGCAGGGAAGATGACCAGGTCATGATTATATTTTGGTCAATTCTCAGTCGCTATTTCCTTTTTTTTTTCTTTTTTTCACTAATGCCAGTTTTCTTTGTCTTTCATCCAAAGTTTATTTGAATGCATAATTTTTTAAAACATATGATTCATGTACAAGGCTGCCTGCTTCTTGAGTTTGCCAAATACAGAAAACCTCTGCGTTTAAAACTCAATGTTTGTCTTTTAATGGTTACATTTGTTGTTTGCTTCTGTTTTGTTTTACTTTAATGTGATTTGCCATCTTTTTAAATTATTAATAACTTGAAATGCTGGTCTTCGTCTTGCTACATTGTTGCTTTTAAGAGCAGTTGAAACATACCGCATGCCCTTGGGGAACTCCAGCTATCCAGCTGTAGTTCCATTTATCTGAGGAAGAATGCTCATGTCATTTAAAAAAAATAAAAAATGGTTAACCTCAGATGGAAAACACGGATGCAGTTTGCTAAATGTTTTTCATGGTTTCACTCATTTCTGTCAACAAGTGAAAAGTGTTTTTTGGGCTGTGTTCATATACAGTAATTATCGTAAAAGTTAAGGTTTTTTTGCTTTGCTATTTCCCCCCTTTTATTGATTTTGCGCTGATCTTATGAGTTGCATGTCAGTCATTTCGATCAGATTAAGTACTTTCATCAGTGTGGACTTCTATACAAAGTCATGTTTTGGTTGTCTAGTTTTGGTTTGCTTTCGCAGACCTTTTGGTGAAACTCAACCAATCCTGTGTCCTCTGGATTTATCTTAGGTGTTGCTCAGGTTTAATTGCTTCCCTTGTACACACTGATTAATCTAAACTGTGTTTTTGGATGCCATAGGGCAAAGAAAATGGAGATAATTCAAGACATGCTTGGATTAAAGCTGGGTAAGTTTCTATTTAAGCATTATTGCTACTTGCATTGTTGTATTTTACTTTTTCTTTTTTTTTATGGAAGTATTTATGAAAACATAGAATTATTTATAAGAAGTTAGTGACATTTTATTTAAGCATTCATTGTCTTAAATATGTATTAATTATCAAGCATGGAAAATACTCCTATACAAAGTGTTGATATCCACAGAAATGGGAGTGGAATATTTGGAATTGACAGTATGCCAGACCTTCGAAAGAAAAAAGCTATCCCTCTGGTTAGTGATGTGGTAAGTACTCTTTCCATGTGGCCTCACCTTGCATTAAAATGAACAAAAGCTACAAACGTTTTTATTATAATTCTCAAAATGGTATTGTTTTCCAGTAGGAACAGCATCAGTCCAAATCTTTAAAAAATATTACTTTTTCAATCTTATAACATAAGGTAAAAACACTACAAATCTGGTTCAGATCTGACAAATCTGGTTCAGACAAAAATGTCAGAATATGAGCAGTTTTAAGTTTTATAATCAATAAATGACAGCCTTTATAACTTTAAATTCTGACAAGATATGAAGTGAAGTAAAACAACTCTCTGATCTCTCTCCTCCCCATCAAAAACATAAAATAAAATCTCTACAACTCTTTTGAATGCATTCACTCTGCATGGTCAGGCTATGGTAAGTTTTGAGAATAACCCATATGACTGAACCTACCTTTTTTGTGTATATCAAGATCATACTGCATCCACAGGATCAGTATTGCTGTAATAGTTTGCAAATACACAGCTAGAAAACATGACAATGCAAAAGTAGGCTGTTACAGTGAAATACCATAAATATATGGATTATGGTATTACAATAAAAAATATTTAATATTTTAATGAATGTATTTGCAAACCATTTCAACCTTACTTGATATACTATATATGCAAGCTAGCAAAAAAATGGTTCTTTCCACTGGTTTTCTTTTATTAGTTCTTTTTATTACTTTTCCTCCAACATCACTTTCAAAGGGCTGTTTTAAAGCGGGTAGTTTGATTCTATTTAACAGGGTATTTTAAATGCTTCTGTTCATACTTAGGCTTATCCGTAATTGTTTGGTTTCTTTATTAACCCCTCATCCCCTTACTGCACAGGCATTGGTTTCCCCTTTGATTTCTGGGAATCCCACAGTCACCACCCCTAGTTTTGAAGTTCTGTGTTTTTGCACTTTGGCTTAGATGTTTAGTTTTGACATTTGGATTCCACTTGGTATCTAGCATCTCTTTTACCAGGAGTGTTTAAAGAGATTTTCTATTTGTTTGCACTGCTCTAACATTTATTCTTTGTATGATAGTCTCTGGTCCAAGCCAGGAAGGCTGGCATTGCATCGGCGATGGCCTCGCGCTCCTCCATAAAAGATGAGGAACTGGTTAGTTTAACTTCTATCTGTTTTTTTTACTATATTAAAATAAGTATTTTCTAAATAAATATTTGATTACTTTTACTCTTTAACTTCTACAGAAGAACCATGTGTATAAGAAAACGCTGCAAGCTTTAATCTACCCCATTTCTTGTACAACACCTCACAATTTTGAGATATGGACGGCCACAACGCCCACCTACTGTTACGAGTGTGAGGGGCTTCTTTGGGGCATTGCGCGGCAGGGCATGCGCTGCACGGAGTGCGGGGTCAAATGTCACGAGAAGTGTCAGGAGCTGCTGAATGCAGACTGCCTGCAGCGTAAGTATGAGCACCTGTGCTATGTCTAAACCAAAAGACTTGCTTGACAGCTTCCTTCCTACCTTCATCTGCTGCCTGTGAAGGCCACATTTGTGGTGTTCAGACACAGCCGGGGTTACTGGTGCTTTTACTCGTAGTCAGACAGTGAGTCGGTTAGACTTTTTTTTTTTTTACATTTCGTTCTATATTCGACATCTGTCTTGTTGAACTCATTTACCCAAATAGACTTCCTTCAGTGACATCTTCCTTGTTGACAGGTCCATTAGCCAAAATTAAGAAAATGATTTAGAGGTGATGCTTGCTATATTTTACAGTTGTTGTTTTTTTTAGGGTGTTTTGACAGAGTATTTTTGGCAAATGGAACGTTCAAGTTCTTTAACTTTGACACAAACTGTCAAAAACTAAATTGTAGTTTTTTTATTAAGAAATAATCAAAACAAATCCATAAGTTTTTTTAATTAATGGATTAACTTTTTTATCCAACTATCATACAGTCGTGGCCAAAAGTTTTGAGAAATACATAAATATTGGAAATTGGAAAAGTTGATGATTAAATTTTTATAATAGCAATTTGCATATACTCCAGAATGTTATGAAGAGTGATCAGATGAATTGCATAGTCCTTCTTTGCCATGAAAATGAACTTAATCCCAAAAAAACCTTTTCACTGCATTTCATTGCTGTCATTAAAGGACCTGCTGAGATAATTTCGGTAATCGTCTTGTTAACTCAGGTGAGAATGTTGACGAGCACAAGGCTGGAGATCATTATGTCAGGCTGATTGGGTTTTAACATGGCAGACTTGACATGTTAAAAGGAGGGTGATGCTTGAAATCATTGTTCTTCTATTGTTAACCATGGTGACCTGCAAAGAAACGCGTGCAGCCATCATTGCGTTGCATAAAAAAGAAAGTCCAGCAAGCGCCAGGATGGTCTCCTAAAGAGGATTCAGCTGCGGGATCGGAGTGCCACCAGTGCAGAGCTTGCTCAGGAATGGCAGCAGGCAGGTGTGAGCGCATCTGCACGCACAGTGAGGCCAAGACTTCTGGAAGATGGCCTGGTGTCAAGAAGGGCAGCAAAGAAGCCACTTCTCTCCAAAAAAACATCAGGGACAGATTGATCTTCTGCAGAAAGTATAGTGAATGGACTGCTGAGGACTGGGGCAAAGTCATATTCTCCGATGAAGCCCCTTTCCGATTGTTTGGGGCATCTGGAAAAAGGCTTGTTGGGAGAAGAAAAGGTGAGCGCTACCATCCGTCCTGTGTCATGCCAACAGTAAAGCATCCTGACACCATTCATGTGTGGGGTTGCTTCTCATCCAAGGGAGTGGGCTCACTCACAATTCTGCCCAAAAACACAGCCATGAATAAAGAATGGTACCAAAACACCCTCCAACAGCAACTTCTTCCAACAATCCAACAACAGTTTGGTGAAGAACAATGCATTTTCCAGCACGATGGAGCACCGTGCCATAAGGCAAAAGTGATAACTAAGTGGCTCGGGGACCAGAATGTTGATATTTTGGGTCCATGGCCTGGAAACTCCCCAGATCTTAATCCCATTGAGAACTTGCGGTCAATCCTCAAGAGGCGGGTGGACAAACAAAAACCCACTAATTCTGACAAACTCCAAGAAGTGATTATGAAAGAATGGGTTGCTATCAGTCAGGATTTGGCCCAGAAGTTGATTGAGAGCATGCCCAGTCGAATTGCAGAGGTCCTGAAAAAGAAGGACCAACACTGCAAATACTGACTCTTTGCATAAATGTCATGTAATTGTCGATAAAAGTCTTTGAAACATATGAAGTGCTTGTAATTATATTTCAGTACATCACTGAAACAAAGATCTAAAAGCAGTTTAGCAGCAAACTTTTTGAAAACTAATATTTATATAATTCCCAAAACTTTCGGCCACAACTGTACATATAAATATAATTATTTATTTTAATTTTGAAATATTTTAGTTTTTTTTTTCATTTGTTGACTTTTTTTTGTTTGCATGTTATTTACAGTGTCATTAATCCAATCTCCACAAATAAAAATGTTGTTAACCGTCGTTAACTCTTTAATTCAGGCGCGGCTGAAAAGAGCTCCAAACATGGTGCCGAGGACCGCACTCAGAACATCATTATGGCCATGAAGGATCGCATGAAGATCCGTGAGAGGAACAAGCCTGAGATCTTTGAGGTCATCCGAGATGTGTTTGTGGTCAGCAAGGCTATCCATGCTCAGCAGATGAAGACTATCAAGCAGAGCGTCCTGGATGGAACATCCAAGTGGTCAGCCAAGATCACCATCACAGGTTCAAAAACATTTACATTGTAATTTTTCTGGAAATGTCATTGCATTTTTAATGTCTCTGACTTCCCGTCGTCTTATCTGTCTTTGTTATAGTTGTCTGTGCTCAAGGACTGCAAGCTAAAGATAAGACTGGTTCCAGTGACCCCTACGTGACTGTCCAGGTGGGTAAAACCAAAAAGAGGACCAAGACGATCTACGGCAACCTCAATCCTGTCTGGGAGGAAAAGTATCATTTGTAAGTATAATTCGACCAATCATAGACCATCTCTTTGATTGTAGTGTCACTCTTTGTTCCCTTGTTGCTCTAGGCTGTCTTACTCAGAATGTGTGTCAGCCAGGTTTTGATCCAGTCTCTTTTCAGTAGTGGAAAAAACTTGTCTGAGTGAATAGGCTGTGGATGAGCCACTGGCCTGTTTTTAATATTATTTAATCCAATCATATTTTAAAGAGATAGTTCACCCAAAAATGAAAATTCTGTCATTAATTACTCACCCTAATGTCGTTCCAAACCCGTACGACCTTTGTTCATCAAGGAACATAAATTAAGATTTTTTTTGATGCATTCTGAGAGCTTTCTGATTCTCCATAGACGGCAAGGATCTTTACAAGATCCAGAAATGTAGCAAGGACATCGTTAAAATAATCCTTGTGACATCAGTGGTTCAAATGTAATTTTATGAAGCTACGAGAATACTTTTGTGTATGAAAATAACAAAAAAAACAAATTTATTCAACAATTTGTCTCTTCTGTGTCACCCTATAACACCATTTTGGAGAATATCACTTATGTAAACAATGTATGCTGATCTGTGTCAGCAGCACCGTACATGAGTACGTTGTTTGTTGTTTACACATTGATCTGAATATAAACAATGTATTCACGTAAATACGTTGCATACATTACGAATACATTTGAATACTTCTCAAGAAAACAAGAATACTTTTTTGTGCGCAAAGAAAACAAAAATAATAACTTTATTTAACAATTTCTTCTCTTTCACGTCAGTCTTCGACACACATTCACAAGAGTATCATGACTCATACAAGATGCAGTGAATCTGGGTTCTATGTCAGAATGCCATCTCATATATCAGCAGCACCACACATATGTGTCTTAGTACTCTCCTGAACCGTGACAATTGGTCTTAAAAATAAAGTGTTACCAAAAATCACACTAGTTTATGACTCACAAGGAATAAAAGTGCAATTTATAATTTTTCATTGTCTTAAGGAGTACTTGTGTGCGGCGAACAAATGCAATCTCTGGAGGGCACAGCCTTACAAAATCAAACACATAGTTTCTGATCTATAACACAGATTGTAAAGACATGTGTTGTCTTCCAGTGAATGCCATAACTCCTCTGATCGCATCAAAGTTCGTGTTTGGGATGAAGATGACGACATAAAGTCAAGAGTAAAGCAGCGTTTAAAGAGAGAATCTGATGATTTCCTGGGCCAAAGCATCATTGAGGTTCGCACACTGAGCGGAGAAATGGACGTCTGGTATAACCTCGGTAAGCCCTCAACTGCTGCTTTGTATGTTCTTATTTTTATTTGTATTATTTTTTTACATTGAGCTTTAGAGTATAGGCTACACCTTGTCTTGATCTCTCTGCGATAATGTAGAAGTTCAGGGAAGTGCATGATATGGAGGAGCTTGTTTTCACTGTGCCAACAACCAGCAGCATTTCAGTCATATTAAAATTGGCTATTTGATTCAGAATGTTGGAATGAAACTATTGGAATGTTTACACTGATCCAACTTAATCTGGTATAGGCTGATGTTTGTTGTGTGAGTGTAAACTAGCCGTAAGAGCAAGCATCTCCTCAGACGACACTGTGTGCTGTCATTGTGGCTGGATGCATCTTTTTAATGTGTTTGGTCCTTTGTGGAAAACCTCTCTGCTGTGCTTTGACTTCTCTATAAAAGGAAAGAGGTTATTTTGTTGCTAAAATATTAAACCCAAGGCACTTACAGAGCACAAAACATTCACATTGACTTGTGTACTTGTTGGAGGGACAGTTCCCCCTCGCCCCCAAAAATACAAAATCTGTTAAGATTTAGTCACCCTCACAGTTCTGAAATCATATGAGTTTCTTTCTTCTGGAGAAATTTTGAGAAATGTTCATGTTGCTCTATTCCATATAATGTCCGTTTTCTTTGTTCGTATTAGTCATGCAAATGTATTTTAGTTCTTTGTAGTACAAGAAACACCACTATACTGAATTGTGGGACTTGCTCATGATGATGAATGGTGTAGACCACCTCTCTGTAAGTGGGATGTAGCCCATGCGTCTAAGATTTGTGTGTATACTCCATTACCCATGCCTCCCATCCTGACAGCACATCCCTTCTCACCCAATTACCTCAGTGTGCAGTGGCCCAGAGGCCTCCAGGACGTCCCAACCATGAAATCCACTGTTCCAAATAATGTTTCTATCTCTCACTCTTGCTTTTTTCACATTTGATTATTATTCTGATGTAATCTAGCCTTTGTTTATTCTCTCATTTCTGCTGTCCTCATTTGTAAAGGCTGTTCAACTGTTCTGATTGTTTTTCCTCTGAATCTCTGGCCACCACATCTGCTGTAACAATTATTCTCAATAGCAGTAATTCAGCTTCATGTCCTCTTGTCTGTTTCTCACCCGTATCGTCCTCTCTCTCTCTCTCTCTCTCCCTCCCCCCCCCCCCCCTCTCTCTCTCTCTCCCTCCCTCTCTCTCCCCCCCCCTTCTCTCTCTCTCTCTCTCTCTCTCTCTCTCCCCCCCTCCCCCCCCCCCCTCTCTCTCTCTCTCCCTCCCTCCCCCCCCTCTCTCTCTCTCCATCCCTCCTTTGAAGCAGATATCTTCCCTTGATTATTATGTAGCCCACTCCAGTCGGAAATTCACCACTTAGCCGACACATATAAATTATCCCAATAATTTGCCTGTCAGGGGAAATGGTTAGGGAAAGAAGAACCCAGTGTTTCTATTAAAAAAACCTCCTAAGGATTTATCAGTTTGGAGAGAGAAAAGCTGAATATCAAATATGAAAATAATAAACCTTAATTGTAAATTGTCTTTTAAGTACAGAAAACCCTGTGACTACACATTCTGTATTTATGCACCAAATTGTTTCCTATAGTGTTGTGATTGTTAACTAAAATTATTTTTGATAATTAAAAGATAGCAGACATTTTTATTAGATGGTAGATAATTTTTAATAATGAAATTGTTTAATGAATTCTTTTTTTATTATTTTATTGCAGTTTCTCAAAATCAAGTCCAGGAATATGGTCTAAAAAATCTGATTATTCAAATATAGCTTGAACCAGTTGTGTCTAACTAGTAATACATAAAACTATCGTAACTAAATTATTTTCATGACGTTCGATTATGATATCTGCTCTGAAACAACTACATCCTTCCATCCATATTATGTAAAAATGAAACGCACATCACTAAATCCAAATTTGTAGTTAGTCAGTATAGTCAACGTGAAAGGCTAATTTATTCATTGTACTTTATTAAACCTGAAATTATCAAGTGAATGAAACAATTCCCTTGGCAATCACCATTAAAGAGAGTCCTTTGGCAAGTTAGTTTTATTGTGGGCACACACACACACACACACCCTAGGGCTGCACGCGAAACCATTTCAGGCGGAGCAGCATTTACTACACAGAGCCATTGTTCACTGACAAGCTGCACAAAACCACGATCATATTTTGCACGCTTTGCGCAGCTTGTCAGTGAAAAACGGCTCCGTGTAGTAAATGCTGCTCCATCATACAAGTGTAGAGATTTACAGCTGATTACAGAACCAGCTTTACTGACAAGATGTGCATTAAATATTGCATGCGATTTATTGTGCAGCCCTAACACACACACACACACACACACACACACACAAACAAATGCATTCAGATCCTATCTAACCCTGAGCAGCTATTTTTACTGCACTATTCCCTCGGGTTAAATATGTCTGCACATATAGTAATTATTCTACATGCATATCTCATGCCACAGAGAAAAGAACGGACAAGTCTGCTGTTTCTGGTGCCATCCGCCTTCAGATCAGTGTGGAAATTAAGGGTGAAGAGAAAGTGGCCCCCTACCATATCCAGTACACCTGTCTACATGAGGTAGAGCAACACAAGCAGCTCATAGACTACCAGTGTCTGCATTAACCATGTACAGATCTCTCATTAGCAGTCAGTGGATGCTGGTCTTTTAGTCACTAATATTTAAGCCTCTATTCTTTCTTGTAGAACCTCTTTCATCACATCACAGATGTCCTCGGTCAGGGTGTGGTGAAAATCCCAGAAGCCCGTGGCGATGATGCCTGGAAAGTCTACTTTGACGATGTGCCACAAGAAATAGTTGATGAATTTGCAATGCGCTATGGGATTGAATCCATCTACCAGGCCATGACGTATGTATTAGTCCACCCTCCATACTATCATCAGTTGTCGTCATATATCTTCATTCTGTCCACTAGGCCATCTGTTTTACTTTGCTGCATTCTCACTGATTCTTGTGTTTTTTTTTCTTACGCTCTCATTTCATCTTTCTCTTCTAAACACGATGCATGATGCAGACCACTTTGTTGGTTTATCAGAACAGATTGTAACATTACAAAACTCGTTTACCAAGATTTGGATCCTTTGCGGTGAATGGGTGCCATCAGAATGAGTCCAAACAGCTGATAAAAACATCACAATAATCCACAAGTAATCTACACCACTCCAGACAATGAATTAACATCTTTGTGAAGGAAGTGTTATTATGGATTGTGGACTCTTGCTTTGGCCGAAGGCGAGAGTTTAAAGTAAAAACATCTTAATGATTTATTTGATTCTTATGAATATGTAGCTTTTCACTGATTGCTTGTGGATTATTGTGATGTTTTATCAGCTGCTTGGACTCTCATTCTGACGGCACCCATTCACTGCAGATGATCCACTGGTGAGCAAGTGATGTAATGCTACATTTCTCCAAATCTGTTCTAATGAAGAAAGAAACTAATTTCAAGCAGTATTTAAAATTTTAGGTGAACTATTCTTTAATGCTATATTAATTCAGTCAGATCATCAATTACCGATGGAAAATATACAAAGCCATGTTTCTTTAATAATTTTATCAGTTATCGATTTATCAATTATTTTATCTTTCATACTGTAATACACAATTATGCTTGACTTAAAGGGATGATTCATCCAAAAAATTAAAATTGTAATCATTTACTCATCCTTATGTCGTTCCAAACCATAAGACTTCCTTAAAACACAAATGAAGATATTTTTGATGAAACTTCAGGTGTATGTCCCTCCATTAAAAGTTTGGTTAACTAAGAAAGAAATCCAAAAAGGGCATAAAAGTGTCATAATATGAATCCAAAGGAGTCAAGCAGTTTAATCCAAGTTTTGTGAAGAGATATGATTGCTTGATGTAATGAACAGATTTAATGTGCTTTTTACATATAAACTTGAGAAAGGTTGTGAGCTTTTGCACACATTATAGGTCAGATTACATGATAATCGTACTGAAGCAGTGGCACACGACAAGATATTATGTCAAGTTTTTAGCATCTAAAAAAACTACAGCCCCACTATAATAACTTAGCTAATCAGTAAAGGTGAGCTAGGGATGAATAAATGTAGTGTTCGCCATGGCAGTATCTGGATCTTGACTAGCAAGGGCAGTAAAGAAATGAACTCCTGAGTGCTGTTCATGTCTGTGCTTGTTAATGGCTTGAGTGTGAGTCAATCTCGATCAGGCTTCTGGAGTGTGAGGAGATGCTCATTAACGGAGCACATCACTCAAATAAAGCACACACAAGTGACCATATCTCACACCGAATGGGTCACAAGGCCAGTTGGAGCAATGACAGATCCATCTAGCCAGCCAATCAGCAGTGATTTAACTAGGCGCCTCTCATACAGACCTTTTGTAGGAAGCCATTGCCACTGAGTGAGAGCCAAAAGTGTAGAGCTCATCTCAGATCAATGTTTTTATTTATTTTGCCATGTGCAAACTGTTTCGCTCTGTTTACTAAAAACTGTATATTTAATATGTAACAACAACAATAAAAACTAATAAAAATGACAGAAACAGACAACAAAATGCCTGAAAATTTAAACATTCAAAATATTAACAATCATATAATTATCAATATAATATCAGTCATTCTAAAAGAACTGCTTATCAGCAGTTTGAAGTTGGCATGTTGCTAAGCTGACTGTGCAGTACAAATATTGATTGCATTTAATAAATTAGTAATTAATTGCATTTTAATTACACTGAGCTATTTTTAAGTTTATTTCTAATTAATATTTCTGTTGCCTTGCCTGCCATCTTGGATGTATTTATTCACTGAGCTTGTTGCAGTGCATTCTGGGATTAAAATAATAATTTCGATGCTGCTTTCAAAATGATCTAAAGACTGCATTTTTGAAGAGAATATGTTCCTTTTAGTACAAACACGCTTTTGTGTCAGGACTGTGAAAGCTGCCTAGCTAGGTTTTGGAATAGAGTGATTGTCTTTTTTTCACAGAGTGGATATATAGTGGATGTGTTTGAAATGAAGCACTTTTATCCTCTGCATCTTCCTCCTCTTTGTGCATACAGGCACTTTGCATGTCTCTCGTCTAAGTATATGTGTCCCGGGGTCCCTGCTGTGATGAGCACCCTGCTGGCCAACATCAACGCCTACTACGCCCACACCACTGCATCCACCAATGTCTCCGCTAGCGATAGATTTGCTGCATCCAACTTTGGGGTATGTTCAAATGAACCAAAAGAACACATAAAACATGCTGTCATCAAACTAAAATTACTGAACATGCTTTCAATATTCAGACCTTCTGATCATTTGTGAAACCTAAAGCTCTGTAAATGGAAGAAGTACGGAAGATAGAAAATTACATTTTTTGTCGTATTTCTGCATTTTGTTCATTGTGAGACTTTTCATATAAGGACTTAAATAGTAGACATAGTTTCAATGTGTCAGCACTAAACCAGTGAACATATTAAACTCCTTGTTCAGGAAATAGTGCAAAATCGAAAGACCATTTTGAAAATGGAGGTGTCTATTGTGGCAGTTTTTTGTCTTGTATTGACCGGCCAGCTAAGTACAGCACCATGGGATTCACCATTCAGTATCACCATTATGGATTGGAACACTTCAGCTGAAAGCTGTTATTATAGTGTCAAGACAACTGTGTCAGTTGTCTGATGTTATCCTTACAGCAAATTGTCTATTAAAAATACGCATGTTAATGCCATGTTGTCATTAGCACTTGGAGTGTTAGTTGACTCAAAATAATTTCTTACTCAAGCTTCTGTTGTTCAGTTTGAATGACAGCAAAAATTGGATTTTGATGTATATTATAAATCTCTAAAAAAGGACAAAAAAGCACCATAATGTATCTTATAAATATTTGTCCATAGGTTTTGTGCACTATATATGTATGTGTCCAGATGCATTAGCTAAATATTTCCAGTCAGTGTCCTGGATGACTGAAAATCTTTCTTAATTTTTCTCGTTTTGCAGAAAGAAAAGTTTGTCAAGCTTTTGGATCAGCTGCACAATTCCCTGCGGATTGACCTCTCAATGTATCGAGTGAGTGTTGGCGGCATAAACAGGTTTTTTTTACATTTTCATTTTAGATCTTACATTGGTGATTGTCAGTGACTTTTCTCTTTCTCAGAACAACTTCCCTGCAAGTAGTAAGGAGCGTTTACAGGACCTCAAATCTACTGTGGACCTCCTTACCAGCATCACCTTCTTCAGAATGAAGGTAAAGAAGAAGAAAAAAAATTGACATAGTTTCATTCCTCAATCCATATATTCCATCAGTGCTTATTTTGTCTACTGTCTCACTCTGGACAGGTCCAGGAACTGCAGAGTCCCCCCAGAGCCAGTCAGGTTGTGCGAGACTGTGTCAAAGCCTGCCTCAACTCCACGTATGACTACATCTTCAACAACTGTCAAGACCTGTACAGTCGCCAATATCCTCAGATCGGAGACACGGTTAGACAATCGCTCTTTTACCACCCAGCATTCATGACTGTAACGCTTTGCATTCTCACAAGACTTAAAGCTAAAGTGTGTCATCTCTGGGCCAGAAGCTTCACCAAACAGTGTTGCACAAACAGCCCACCCCCTGACTGACGCCATTGATGTTCTGCTGGGCTGTTGAGGATGCGTAAACACACAGTTCACACAGAATGTCTTCTTTTCTGTCCACTGTGCTACTTTTCCATTGTTTTTCTATGTAAACATACCCTAGATGGACATGTTTGGCTTTTGTCTCATCATTTTTTGTAGCGTTTAGCTACAAAGTGCCCCACTGGAGTTTGAAAAAATTAGTTTTTTACAATTCTCATGAGAGATAAACATTGAATTACTCGCGCTATTATAATTGTATTTATTATTACGCTCTATTTATATTAATTATTACTTTTATAATGATAATAATAATAATAGTATTTAGAAATATTTTGAATTAGCTTTTATTTGAATTTTTTATATTTTATATATTTCAGTTTTCACTTTAGTTCTTGTCACTTTTATTATTTAAATACTTTTTTTTGTATTAGTACTTAATTTAGAAATTTGCCAATGCATCATTTCTCAATTTCTTTCTTTTTCTCTTTTTCTTTTTTAAATTTCATGTAATAGTTTGTCATTTTCTATTAATTCAGCTTTATTACAATTAACAAAACTAAATTTTTTTAATTGTAAAGTTTAGTTAACAATAAAGTCCAGTTTACACATTAAATATCAAATGTCACATCACCTTTAAAATGTACCTTTTTTGATCATTAAAAATACCAGTTTACAATGTAATGCATTTATGTACTGTAATGTAATTCACATTTGAATTTAAATGTATAGTAATTAAAAGTTTAATCATAATTAATTATTTTGCTGTTAATCAAGCAAATGATTCATGTTTTCTTTTTTGCTCAGCATAAGGAGGAGTGCACCCCAGAAGATCAGGGCCCAAGCATCAAGAACTTAGATTTCTGGCCCAAACTCATTACGCTGATAGTGTCCATCATTGAGGAGGACCGTAACTCCTATACACCAGTCCTTAACCAGTAAGTGTGCACACAAACCTGAATGCATAGTCTGTATCCAACTCTTCTGTCCTGCCATCATGTGACACTTTGTTCCTGTTTCTCTACAGGTTTCCTCAGGAGCTGAATGTGGGAAAACTGAGTGCGGAGGTCATGTGGAATCAGTTCTCTCAGGATATGAAGTATGCCATGGAAGGTCAGTACCAATTTGGTTAATCGATTGGGTGAATTGGTGATGATTTTTTTGTTGTTGTTCATATTCACATGTTCTTTTTCCACAGAACATGAAAAACACCGGCTGTGTAAGAGCGCAGACTACATGAACCTGCACTTCAAGGTCAAATGGCTGTATAATGAATATGTGAAGGATCTGCCAGCTTTCAAGGGAGTTGTGCCCGAATACCCCACGTGAGTGAGCTCTTCAACACATTCAGATGTAAAAGCATATTTTATTGTTGTTTGTTCACATTATGTCTTGCCATTTCCAGGTGGTTCCAGCAGTTTGTGCTGCAGTGGCTGGATGAGAACGAGGATGTGTCCATGGAGTTCATGCATGGAGCCCTGGAGAGAGATAAAAAAGATGGAGTAAGATGTTTTTCAGTGCAATTCCCCTCTAATAGCCTTTTATCTTTCACACGTTTTCATCACAGAAGTGTTTCTTGGCCATTATGATGCTCTTGTGGCCACAAACTGGCCATTTTGCTTTTCAAAACTGTTTAACAGTCTAAAAGTTTTGCCATTTGAAAGTTTCTCAAGAGCAGTTATATAAATTTTAGGTCATCTGTACAAAAATGAGTTTCTACCTGCTTGTAAAAAAAAAAAAAAAAAAAAAAAAACATTATACATTTGCTGACAGTTTACTCACCCTCAGGCCATCCAACATGGAAATGAATTATTTCCTAATATGAACAGATTTGGAGAAATGTAGGATTACTTCAATTGTTCACCAGTGGATGCTCTGCAGTGGATGGGTGCCATCAGAATGAGAGTCCAAACAGCTGATAAAAAAATCGCAGTAATCCACACCACTTCAGTCCATCAGTTAACATCTTGTGAAGTGAAAATCTGCATGCTTGTAATAAACATAAACCACCATCAAAGCATTTTCAACTTTAAACTGTTGCTTCTGGCTAAAATACAAATGCTTTATTCATAATTTTGCTTTTCCTAGTGAAAAAGTTATCTTGTCTGAATCAGGAGAGCAGTACGCACAGATCAAGCACTGTTTACAAGTGAAAACAGTCCAAAGAGACAAGAAAGGACAGTTTAAAATTTAATGATAGGTTTGTTTCCTACAAACATGCAGCTTTTCACTTCACAAGATGTTAACTGATGGACTTGAGTGGTGTGCATTATTTGTGGATTATTGTGATGAATTTATCAGCTGTTTGGACTCTCATTCTGACGGCACCCATTCACTGCTGAGGATCCATTGGTGAGCAAGTGATGTAATGCTAAAATTCCCCAAACCTGTTCTGATGAAGGAACAAACTCTTCTAAATATTGGATAAATCTTGAGTAAATTTTCAGCAAATTTGAATTTTTCTATATAAACAAAACACATTATTCTCTTCCTACATAATGAGGGATAGTCATGAAAATTGTCCAGTAATTGTGCTATAGTATATAAATAAAGGTGACCTGATCTGTCCTGACACAAATCTGAATGGACATGGCTTTTAAATAACGTGCTTGTGTCTCCTGTACAGTTCCAGCAGACATCAGAGCATGCTCTCTTCTCCTGTTCGGTGGTGGACGTCTTCACCCAGCTCAACCAGAGCTTTGAGATCATCAAGAAACTGGAGTGTCCCGACCCCAAAGTCTTGGCCCTCTACAGCCGCCGGTTCGCCAAGGTGGACCAGCGTGCTTCCTAATCCGATTACAAATAGATTCATGTCAGAACAAATGTCGGCTGTCAGAGTATTATCTTGTTTCGAGAATTATCTGTGATTTCTGAGAGAATGGCCCTGTTTTAGCCAAAGGGCATCTCAGTGCAGAGCAAATGAAGAATATCAGTGAAGCAAAAACATTTGTCTGAAAGAATGAGATTCTATTGTAATCAAATGAAAATGCTTAATGCAGCTCTTTCCATTAAGCTTCAGTCAGTCCCCAGACTAAGTCTGGCAAGCTTCTCTGAGAGAAATGCATAGCTCCCTCAAGAATCTTTATCGGACATGTGGAGAGCTCATTGGGCTGATGTCCAGGAGTTTTATGGTAGTTCAAACAGAGCGCTGAGTGCAGAGATGAGCCCCAGAGAGTTTCTTCTAGATTCCCTGAAATGTTAGCCTGCTTTTTCATTTGTTTGCTTGCTAATGCTATTACCAAGACATTTTGACGTTTGAAAAACGTTAAGCTCAGTTCTTATTTCTTTCTCTTCACAGACCATTGACAAAGTTCTGCTACAGTACAGTGCCATTTTGAAGAAGAGCTTCCCGTCCTATTGTGATAAGGAGAAGATTGTAAGTCATTCTTCTGGTAGTTAATGATGACATTTCTGTTAGTTTATCTAATAGATGTCTTTGCTCTTTCATTTGTGAAGTACTTTATTTTGACTGTATGCATATTTATGTGTATGACATAATATACAATATATGAAGATATATGAAGATGTGTATTACATATCTATTATTAATAATATACTATATACTATAAGACATTTAAAATGAGCATATGTGTAAGTGTGTGTACACACATTAATGCTTTATAATATGTGACCCTGGACACAAAACCAGTCTTAAGGGTCAATTTCTTGAAAGAGGAATAAATAAGCTTTCCATTGATGTCTGGTTTGTTTGGACAGGACAATATTTGGCTGAGATGCAACTATTTGAAAATCTGGAATCTGAGGGTGTAAATCTAAATATTTAGAAAATTGCCTTTGAAGTTGTCCAAATGAATTCCTTAGCAATGCATATTACTAATCAAAAATTAAGTTTTGATATATTTATGGTAGGAAATTTACAAAATATCTTCATGGAACATGATCTTTACTTAATATCCCAATGATTTTTGACCTAAAAAAAGAAATCGATCATTTTGACCAATACAATGTATTTGTGGCTATTGCTTCAAATATACCCCAGGGACTTAAGACTGGATTTGTGCTCCAGGGTCATTTATGTGTATGTATATTTATATTGATATATAATATTTATTCCTTATATTGATATTTATTCCATAGATTTATTTTAATTATATTATATTAGTAATTGTATTAAATTGATAAATATTTTGGGGTTATTTTTTTATTATTATATTTTAAATAAATCTGTAAAAATGATTTTATCTATTATTTATTTTTAAAACAAATGTATTTTATTTTTGCCCACATCACTGTTGATATTAAAATATTTGCCTACATTTAAAACACATTTCGTGTACAGACTACACTGTACATTAATGTTTATTGTCATCTTCTCTAATAAATCTCTCTGTGTCTTTGTCATTGTCCTCAGCCATGCGTCTTGATGAATAATGTCCAGCAGCTGCGTGTCCAGCTTGAGAAGATGTTTGAGTCTATGGGTGCCAAACAGGTAGGAGAGCAGCAGGGGAAGGTGACCTTCCTTAAGCAAAGTCATTTGTCCTCTCCTCATTTGTCTGGGACATCAGAGGACATCAGCGGCCTGTTGTCTCTCTGCATATTAAGAGAACTCTCCCTGTTGTATCCAGATGGGCTTGATGCAGCGTGGTTGTTTTATCATTTATATATGTCGATGATTTGCTTGCAGGATTATTTAGGCAAGATATAAATAAAGCGTTCTAGTCAGGGGTTCCACAGCTGTTTTTTACTTAGATAATTTCTTTATGCTTGACTTTAGGCATTTTGGCTGATCTTAAAGCAGTATTTGTGTCTTTTCTCCTCAGACTGCCACTGAGGAAGCCAGGGTATGACTAGAATTTAAATCTCTTTAGATGATAGGAAAAGTAGAGCAGTTTTTAAATTATTGTGAATGATTGTAAACTGAGGGTTCAAATTTTCTCATAGACGACATGATTGCAGACTCTAAAAATACTGTATATAAAGCAAGTGTTTAACATTATTTTTTTAAATAAAGTTGGATGCAGTAGTGGACCCTGAGGAGGAGGAGCAGGTGGGTACACAGTGTCCCAAAATACACACACTGTACCTATAAAGTATGTGTGTTCCTAAAGAAACCCCATGGACACTGATGCTTTGAGAGAGACTTATTATTACACTTTCTTCTGTGATTAATCAGGTTATCGAGGAAAATGTGAAAGATGGCGAGGTGGGTAAAAGTAGGCTCTGCTCTGGCCATTCACCATAACTCTAATCTAGTGAAAGCACATAGAATTAAAGTCAAATTAGAGTAGTTGCTTGTGTTGTGCAGTATATTATAGAATTAATGCTTGATTAGAACCCTGATGTTATGAATCCTGTTGGATCAGGTGATTTTGAATTTGTTTAGTTCTATTCATTCGGGGAGGATGAGAGATTGTGTGTGTGTGTGTGTGTGTGTGTGTGTGTGTGTGTGTGTGAGTTGAGGCATTAGTTGAGTCCGTGTCTCAGGAGGATTAGTAAAGGATAAGTGAAGTCTTACGTGCGTTTCTGTGCATGAGACAATGACATCGGATTCTCCACATTGCTGATCTGTTTATTTTCCATTTACTTGATATTTTATTATTTTCTTAGATTTGTTGGAAAGCAGGATAGATAAATCCCAGTCTCGCATACAGGTTGTTGTAGTTGATTAAATGTTGTCTTTTAAAAACTAGTTGGATGATTTTTTGTAATTGACAATTTGGAGTTTTCATCATTTATGTTCAAAAACTGAATATTTCCGAATAGGGATGTTGTAGGTATTTTTACTTATTTTATTTTTTACTTAAAAACAATAAAAATGTATTAGGATTAGTTTTTTAGTGCATAAACTTTGGAAGCACTTTTCCGCCACTGAATAAAAAATAAATAAAAAAGCTAATTGTGCTCTTTTTTTTTTTTTTTTTCTTTTTTTTTTTGCAATTCTGACATTATATCTCACAATTGGAAGTTTATATTTCCCAATTCTGAGAATAAAAAAAAGTCAGAATTTTGAGTGAAAAGTCCAAAAGATTATTATTTTTTTTTAATTCAGTGGCGGAAACAGGCTTCCATAGTTTGGGGTGGGGGTGGGGGGGGGTGCAACATTCCTAAAAAGCACCCTCAAAACAAGGCAGGTATTACTGCATGTTATGAAAAATAGTTAGTGTAAAATGTCAAGTGTAGAAGGTATAAACAACAAGTGAATTTTAAATGTAACATTTATGTAAAATTGTCTTTACCCCATTGGAAAATTGAAAGTTTTAAATATATATTCACTCACCTTTATCAGAAAACATGTACACCTGTATTTGTAGAAAACAAATACAAAAATAAAACATGAATTAAAAAATGTAATTATAACCTTTTAACATTTCCTCTGGATGAAAGTCTTAGTATTTTATGTACTTCTCAAAAACATTCAGCAGGTTTAAATGATGTTTTTATGCACTGGAAAGCTTGTAAGCTAGATAACAGATTACTTGGATTACTATAGGTGGTTCTAAAAGAGCTTTTCTCGTTTGCATCCACATTTCGGGATGCATGTGTCTCAGAAAAAGACCAGAATCAAATGTATCTCCGGTTTACTCTACAAGGACGTCTGTCGGCCTGATATCTCCACAGCACAGTGGTTAGGAAGGTGCTATATAATGGCAGGCTTGTATTTGTATGGTGTCCCACATTAGCTTCAGTCTGACTGTGTGATGTGGCTTCTGTCCCCAGCTGGAAGAGAGTGAGGATGAGGAGGAAGAGTTACAGGAGGTTTGTTATTGGGATCATCCATGCTGGATTCATGGTTGTTTCATCCGCTATTGTCCTTTTAATCCAACAATTTCCCAAGCGCCCCGTTCCAGCCCACAGACTCGCCGCTGTCCCAGTGATCAGCCGTGTCTGAACTGTGTGTGAACTCCCATCCATGCCTCAGCCCCTTTAACACCGGCTCACTGTGACCTTCATCTCGTGTCTGTGATTTATAGGGGAATTTATTACATTCAGGAGAAAACTTCACTTCATGCCCTCCACAAATCTCAGACCCATAACAGACAGACAGTGTACAGACTACATTTCAAATCAATAAAGGCTGAACAAATAATAGCCAGGGTTATACTGTATGGTAGCTCTTATGTATGTAATTTGGGGTCACTAAGATTTTTTGTTCTTTTTTTAAGAATAATATCTTTATGCAGCAAAGATGCAATAAATTAATCAAGTGACAGTAAAGACATAAATACGTTACAAAAGATTTCAAATGAATGTTGTTCTTTTGAACTTTCTACGAATCCCAAAAAATCTTGATAAAAATAGCATTATGGTTACCAGAAAAATATTAATCAGCACAGCATTGATAATAAGAAGAAATGTTTCATGACAAATCAGTATATTAGTGTGATTTCTGAAGGATCACTGTTACACTGAAGACTGGAGTAATGATACTGAAAATTCAGCTTTGCATCACAGGAATAAATTACTTTTTACCATATAGAAAAAATATATATTTCAAATATACATTTTAAATATATATAGTAATAATATGTTTTACTGTTGTTTTTTTATCAAATAAATGCATTGGAGAACAAAAGGCTTCTTTCTAAAACATGGTTGGTTTAAAAGCGGTAGTTTATATAAAAAAAAAATGTATACACTGAGCAAAATTATAAACTCAACACTTTTGTTTTTGCCCCCATTTTTCATGAGCTGAACTCAAAGATCTAAGACTTTTTCTATGTACACAAAAGGCATATTTCTCTCAAATATTGTTCACAAATCTGTCTTATCTGTGTTAGTGAGCACTTCTCCTTTGCTGAGATAATCCATCCACCTCACAGGTGTGGCATATCAAGATGCTGATTAGACAGCATGATTATTGCTCTGGTTCGTCTTAGGCTGGCCACCATAAAAGGCCACTCTAAAATGTGCAGTTTTATCACAAAGCACAATGCCACAGATGTCGCAAGTTTTGAGGGAGCATGCAATTGTCATGCTGACTGCAGGAATGTCCACCAGAGCTGTTCCCGTGAATTGAATGTTCATTTCTTTACCATAAACCATGTCCAAAAGCCTTTCAGAGAATTTGGCAGTACATTTAACTGGCCTCACAACCGCAGACCACATGTAATCACACCAGCCCAGCATCTTCACCTCCAAGATCGTCTGAGACCGGTCACACGCACAGCTGCTGCAACAATCAGTTTGCATAACCAAAGAATTTCTGTACAAACTGTCAGAAACCATCTCAGAGAAGCTCATCTGCATGCTTGTCGTCCTCATCGGGGTCTCGGCCTGACTGCAGTTCGCCGTCGTAACCAACTTGAGTGGGCAAATGCTCACATTCGATGGTGACTGGGACTTTGGAGAGGTGATCTCTTCACGGATGAATCCTGGTTTTCACTGTACAGGGCAGATGGCAGACAGCGTGTATGGCGTCGTGTGGTTGAGCGGTTTGCTGAAGTCAATGTTGTGGATCGAGTGGCTCATGGTGGCGGTGGGGTTATGGTATGGGCAGGCATATGTTATGGACAACGAACACAGGTGCATTTTATTGATGACCTTTTGAATGCACAGAGATACTGTGATGAGATCCTGAGGCCCATTGTTGTCCCATTCTTCCACGACCATCACCTCATGTTGCAGCATGATAATGCATATTTATTCACATAGTTAAGAAATATCACACGAGCTGTAGGCTAAGTGCAATAACACATGAGTGCAAATGTGATACTCATCTTATACAATAGATCATTAAGAAGTTAATATTGTTATTTTTGACACAATGTTGTCCGTTTTGCTCCATTTTGCCAACCAAAATATAAAGACAAATCAGAACTGTTCATCCCCGAGCAACCCACAGTGGCATTTCATTTCTTAATCCCCGTTTTAAACTAATTTGGTGAACCATTTGGCGCGTTGAACCATTGGCCATAGTTGCTTTGAAGTGTTGGCTTTGAAGTGGTGCTGCACAGACCGATCGGTGTATGACATCAAAGTAGCGCGAGAGCAGTTCAAAAGCACAAGGAGTCGTCTGCTCTCTAAGCTCTTGCGGTTCTTTGATGTCACACTGTCGGTCTGATGGTGATGACACGCTTCAAGTCGAACAAGCCTAATGATTCAATGAACCCTTCATAAAGAACCCTTTACTTCACTCCTGAATGAATCAGCCATTTGAACGAATCAAATGAATGAATAAATGACTTAATCCTTAAGACATTTACCACCACCTACTGGCAGTTTAAGTTTTATTATTTAGAATATAATTTCATAAAAGAAACCATTCAATATTTTCATAGTAATAATAATAAAATAAATTATTAAAGTTATAGTTCACCCAACCAAAAATTACAATTCTGTCATCATTTACACACATGGTCCAATATAATACATTTTATCAAAAACAATATTTCTTGCTGAACCTACTTTTTGTCATTTCTGTTTGATGCTTTGCACAACAATGACTTTAAATTATCTTTTCTCCAAATCTGATGTGCGATTAATTAATCACCACATCATGTAATTAATTAGATTAAAAAATGTAATCACTTACAGGCCCTAATCTGTACACAATCCCTGGAAGCTGAAAACATCCTAGTTCTTGCATGGCCAGCGTACTCACCGGACATGTCACCCATTGATCATGTTTGGGATGCTCTGGATCAGTGTATATGACAGCGTGTTCCAGTTCTTGCCAATATCCAGCAACACAGCAATTAAAGAGGAGTGGACCAACATCCACAGGCCACAATCAACAACCTGATCAACTCGAAGAGAAAGAGATGTGTTGCACTGTCGGAGGCAAATGGTGCTCACACCAGATACTGACTGGTTTTCGGACCCCCTCGGACCACCAATACAGTAAAACTGCACATTTTACAGTGGGCTTGTATTGTGGCCAGCCTAAGGCACACCTGTACATTAATCATGCTGTCTAATCAGCATCTTGATATGCCACACCTGTGAGGTGGATGGGAAGTGCTCACTAACACATATTTAGACAGATTTTGTGTACATACTGTACAGTACAAAAAGTCTAAGATCTTGGAGTTCAGCTCATTACAAATAGGGGCAAAAACAAGAGTGTCGTGTTCATAGATTTGTTCAGTGTATGTATATATGAGTGTGTGTGTGTGTGTGTATTATATATATATACAGGTCCTTCTCAAAAAATTAGCATATTGTGATAAAGTTCATTATTTTCCATAATGTAATGATAAAAATTAAACTTTCATATATTTTAGATTCATTGCACACCAACTGAAATATTTTAGGTCTTTTATTGTTTTAATACTGATGATTTTGGCATACAGCTCATGAAAACCCAAAATTCCTATCTCAAAAAATTAGCATATCATGAAAAGGTTCTCTAAACAAGCTATTAACCTAATCATCTGAATCAACTAATTAACTCTAAACACCTGCAAAAGATTCCTGAGGCTTTTAAAAACTCCCAGCCTGGTTCATTACTCAAAACCGCAATCATGGGTAAGACTGCTGACCTGACTGCTGTTTAGAAGGCCAACATTGACACCCTCAAGCGAGAGGGTAAGACACAGAAAGAAATTTCTGAACGAACAGGCTGTTCCCAGAGTGCTGTATCAAGGCACCTCATTGGGAAGTCTGTGGGAAGGAAAAAGTGTGTCAAAAAACGCTGCACAACGAAAAGAGGTGACCGGACCCTGAGGAAGATTGTGGAGAAGGACCGATTCCAGACCTTGGGGGACCTGCGGAAGCAGTGGACTGAGTCTGGAGTAGAAACATCCAGAGCCAACGTGCACAGGCGTGTGCAGGAAATGGGCTACAGGTGCCGCATTCCCCAGGTCAAGCCACTTTTGAACCAGAAACAGCGGCAGAAGCGCCTGACCTGGGCTACAGAGAAGCAGCACTGGACTTTTGGACAAATTTTGCATGTCATTCGGAAATTAAGGTGCCAGAGTCTGGAGGAAGACTGGGGAGAAGGAAATGCCAAAATACCTGAAGTCCAGTGTCAAGTACCCACAGTCAGTGATGGTCTGGGGTGCCATGTCAGCTGCTGGTGTTGGTCCACTTTGTTTTATCAAGGGCAGGGTCAATGCAGCTAGCTATCAGGAGATTTTGGAGCACTTCATGCTTCCATCTGCTGAAAAGCTTTATGGAGATGAAGATTTCGTTTTTCGGCACGAACTGGCACCTGCTCACAGTGCAAAACCACTGGTAAATGGTTTACTGACCATGGTATTACTGTGCTCAATTGGCCTGCCAACTCTCCTGACCTGAACCCCATAGAGAATCTGTGGGATATTGTGAAGAGAAAGTTGAGAGACGCAAGACCCAACACTCTGGATGAGCTTAAGGCTGCTATCGAAGCATCCTTGGCCTCCATAACACCTCAGCAGTGCCACAGGCTGATTGCCACCATGCCACGCCGCACTGAAGCAGTTATTTCTGCAAAAGGATTCCCGACCAAGTATTGAGTGCATAACTGAACATAATTATTTGAAGGTTGACATTTGTATAACACGTTTCTTTTATTGGTCGGATGAAATATGCTAATTTTTTGAGATAGGAATTTTGGGTTTTCATGAGCTGTATTCCAAAATCATCAGTATTAAAACAATAAAAGACCTGAAATATTTCAGTTGGTGTGCAATGAATGTAAAATATATGAAAGTTTAATTTTTATCATTACATTATGGAAAATAATGAACTTTATCACAATATGCTAATTTTTTTAGAAGGACCTGTATATATATATATATATATATATATATACACACACACACACACACACACACACGGTATAATCACAATAAGGAAATAGTTAATCTAAAAAACTATGTATTTATTGTTTGAACTGTAAACCCCATCTAAAAATATAAAATAAACCAATATTTAGTTTAACCTCATGAGGTGAACTAAACCGTTTTCTCACTAGATGAAAAAAATAAATTCTATTCTATTCTATTCTGTACCCCATTCATAGAAAGTCCCTTTTGGAATGCCATCTTTTCATTTAAATATTCACTCTTTTTAACCATCACTGTAGTGTTGCACAGTTTTACTGTACATTTATATTTGAATGATTGACATATAAAAACAGATTTTGATAGATTTTTTTTCCCTCAACCCTGCACATAGATGGACATCTCAGAGGACAAGGTGTGTATCGCGTCCCCTGAGTCAGAGAGTGATTAATTTGTCCCTGAATTACATTTTTTGCATATTACACATTCAGATATTCATCTTGTTTTGCACTTGGTACATAATTCTACACCGTTTCATTATATCTATGAAAAGCCTCAGAAAGCAGACAGGGAGCAGAAGGTGAGACTCAGACTTGTTTCTCACTCCTGTGTTTTTCAACAAGTCGTTTGATATCTGTTCAATCAATCCCTTTGATAGATCCAGGTTGTGTCTCAGCCTTCCTATTGGTCCAGAAATCAAGAAAAATAAATATCGCTTCATTGAAAGAATGAGAGATTGTTCATTAGCATGTCCAAATGTTGAGCTTGAACTTGACTTGAACTTGTGACTGGTTGATTGTGGTTGGTACTTTGGGCCAATAGGATGGTCGTAATCAAATGACCCTGACTTTTATTCCATACGATTGGGCGAACATGAAAGCAGTAGTATTGCATCTGCAGTAAACACTTACTAGATATTATAAACCACAAGTATTCTCTAGTATACCAGAATAACTAAATCCATAGCTCCTCCTTCCCCCAGTCCTGCTCATTAGTCTGGTTATATTTATTGGGTTGTGACATGATTGTTAAAATGACTAAAAGTGAAACATCCCTTTACTTTGCTCTTTCTGAAGGTGGCGGTCAGCAGGAAACAGGTGGGTTACACAGCCTGTGTGGTTATACAGTACATGTGTGTTTGAGAGCTCATAAACCATTCACTTATACAGCAGGGTGCTCCAGTTCGATCTTCCTTCATTTTTTCCCTTCTCCTCTCACTGGGACTCTGTGAATTTTACAGGCTCTTTGGCCCCATCACTCTTTTTTCACCCACTTCTGAACTGTTATACCATCACATCGGTGTTATGAAGATGGTGTTTGTGCATCGGGTGGTGTGATGTTATTGAAGTAATGTGACCGTGGACAGCTGAACTGATCAGAGCTGTTTGTGTGTCTCTCTTTGTGCAGCTGGACACAGAGGCCAGTGACCTCCTGAACGATCTCCAGGTCAAGCTGAACAACGTCTTGGACGAGCTGAGCAGCACCTTTGGAAACACGTCAGTGTTCATAGATCATATACATATGGGTTAATCACATAAAAATGTACATATTATAAAACCCAAAACAACTAATTAAGAAATTATATATTATTATATAATATTTTACATAAAGGAAATTAAGTCTTTTCTGACATTTCTTTCATGGAAATTAAGCATATATCCCCCATTTCTTTAACATTTCTCCCATTTTCTTTTAAAATATTATTAGTTTTAATTTTCACTTGATTTCTTTTTTTAACTGTTACTGTTTTTACTGTGAGTTTTTTTCTTTAAAAATTATGTAAAAAACGTAGTCTATAATTGTCAATATTTCTTGTGCCGTCTTTAATTTATACTAAGTATATTAAATTAATATAAATGTAGTGTATTCAGAATGAATTAAAGGTAGCAAATATTTAGTTTACAAAATTTCAATATTTATAATGGTTGCAGTAATTACTTCAGTTTATTTATTTTGGGTTATATTAATGATAATTGGGAGGGATGTCAGCTTAATGAAGATTTAAATTATTGCATTATTCTCATTACTGTAATAAAGTGTTTGTATTGTGACAAAACATACTGATGTAAATGCTTAAGATATGAGTAAGCATAATAAATATCATTTACATTATAATTATTATACATGTTTATCATAATTAAGAGAATCCGAGAGGATGCTTAATTGTCATGAAAACAAAAACACGATAAAGAAATCTGTTAGATGAACAGGCTTTATTTTCTTCATACAAATTCCTTGACCGGTTTCATTAGACTCATCCACTTTTGCGATTAAGTTAAACTTATGTAGGTCATCATTCTATACTCTAGCTTTGTTGCTCTTGAAATGAATGTAGGCTCTAGTCTGGCTGGCATTTTATCTCAAGATCTCTGTTGCGTAAAGATCAAACTCTCATTCATTTCACACTTTTGCACAACTCTTCTTACATCAGTCTAGCATGTTTCTTCTCATCACTGAACTCTGATGTTCCTCTGTAGTTTCCAGAGCCGCATTGATGACTGCATGCGTCAGATGGCCAGCCTGCTGTACCAGATCAAGGGTCCCGTGAACGCAAACACACGCAACCAGGTGGAGGCCGACTCTGATAACATGCTGCGACCACTGATGGACTTCCTGGATGCAAAGTGAGCAAATCTCTCCTCACCTGTACAGAAACCATTATTACTGTACCTGAAGCCTGTCCTGATTTGTGTGTATGTTTGCGGGCAGTCTGATGCTGTTTGCCTCGGTGTGTGAGAAAACCGTGCTGAAGCGAGTGCTGAAGGAGCTGTGGAGAATTGTGATGAACAGTCTTGAGAAGACCATCATCCTTCCTCAGGGCAATGACACCTTTGTAAGACCTGTATGACTGGATGGATGTCATTTTTCCCAGACAAAACTGCTTAAAATACTTTGACATTTTATTATTTAGTCCCTAACAATGGTATTTGACCCCTAAATACTTAATTTTAAGAGATTTTAAGTGACTCGATGGTAATTTCTTCTTTTAGTTTTGCCTGGAACCTTTTAAATGTTTCCTGTTTTAATTCTTTAATGTGTTTTAATTGATGATCTCTTAATGTTTATACTTTAACATGTAACATCCATATGTAAAGATTTCTTTGCCCACTCTAACGCTGTAACGTTTTATCTCTTCCTGGCAGGGAATGATCTTTTCAGCAGCTAAAGAACTGGGTCAGCTCTCCAAACTCAAGGTACCGCTGCAGGCTTGTTTAATCCGGACTATGATCTCTAAACCAGCTCAGAGCTCAGCAAGAGAATAGAAGAGCCTCGGTTTAAATGCTATCTACATGTTTCTGTACCATCACATGCTTAAAACTGTTTGCTTGTAAACAGAATATCCAATCAAACCTTTGGCCAGAATTTCTCTGTATTTCTGACACCACTTTTCTTGTGATTGTGATTTTTAGATGCAGCTTGTGACTTTATATCTCACAGTTGCAACCTTATTTCTTATAATTGCAACTTTTGTTCTCTTAATAAACTTTTCTTCTTTTTTTTTATTAGTTCATTCTTATAATTGATTATTTTTTTAATAATTCGTTCCCTCATTTTAAGTGAATTGTGCACTCAATGTAATAATTTGTTCCCTTATTTTAAGTAAATAGTACACAATGTAATAAATCATTACTAAATTTTGTGCTCAATATAATATTTTTCCCTAATTTTAAGTAAATCCTGCGGTCGATGCAATAATTTGTTCCCTCGTTTTAATTAAATTGTGCGCTTAATGTAATAATCCGTTCCCTCATTTTAAGTAAATTGTGCACTCCATTATAATTTGTTCCCTCATTATCAGTAAATCGTGTGCTTAATGTAATAATTTGTCCCCTCGTTTTAATTGTGCGCTCAATATAATAATTTGTTCCCTTATTTTAAGTAAATTGTGCACAAAAAATAATGATTCATGCCCTCATTTTAAGTAAATCGTGTGCATGACAGCAAGTGTAACGAATCATCATTTTGTGCACTGGATTTACTTTACAAATTAGTAAATTGTGAGCACTATATATATATATATCCATGGTTTTCCATGGTTTTCTGGTGTCAGAAATACATATATACTAGCACCACTGCTTATATTTACAAATCAATGATTTATTCAGTCATCTATTTAGTATTGAGATACTGCCGTGGCTAAACCAACCGATTTTGATTTGATTAGTATTAGAGGTCATTTTATCTCGTATGGGTTTTTGATGTTACTTGGCTCTGTAGGATCACATGTCTGGTGAAGCTAAAAGCTTGACGCCCAAGCAGTGTGCGGTCATGGATGTGGCCCTTGATACCATAAAGGTATAAATGACATTTTCTTTACACGTTCATGTTGTTTCATAGGAGTGGTGTGTACACATATATAATATTTGATTATTTGCTATCCACTGCAGCAATACTTCCACGCTGGAGGAAATGGTCTGAAGAAGGCCTTTCTGGAGAAGAGTCCTGAGCTGTCCTCGCTGAGACATGCACTGTCCCTCTATACGCAGACCACTGACACACTTATCAAGACGTTCGTCACTACTCAGCATGCTCAAGGTGACACATCCACTCCCATTTAGTCATCATTTACTCCTTATGTTGTTGCGATCCTGTATGACTTTCTTTTTCTGTGGAACATAAAAAGACCCCCCCCCCCCCCTCCCCCCCATATAATTTCTCATATCTTTATTTCATATTGTTGGATCTTTTAGAGACGAGTTTGTAAAACAGTACACTAGGTGGCAGTATTGAACTGGGGATTCATTTGTGTATTTTTTGTACTGAAACTTTCTCTTTTTCAACTTTATCTGTCTCTAACTTCTTGTGTCTACTGTCCATGGTTCTCTGCTGTTGTTGTTACTGTTTTGTCTTGTTTTTAACGCTTTGCTATTGAACTTTCTCTTCCAATGCTTTTCTGCTTTTGTCTCTGCCTCAAGTGCATAATGGGAAGGGTATGAGGATAACATCTAGTGAGAAAATACAGCCGTCTAGGGGTAGGTCACCACAGACTTCCTGAGACCCAAGTACCCTCTCATGAATAATCACAGCCCCCTCTCCAGATATGTTCCTAGATGTGTTTTGGCTGTGAGCCCGGAGTTGCCACTTGCTTTTTTTAAAGGTTGTATTAGTGGTATTTTCATTCTAGAGAGCATTTGATTGGACAAAAATGTTGACATGTCCTTAAGTGCAGAATGACATGTCAAAATATCTGTTGTCCTGGAAAAAATTTTTTTTTAAAGCACACTATCATCTAGATGCTATCGTGGACTAAAAGCCTCAAATTATTTCACATTTCAGCTCCCACTGTAATGTAGGCTCTGTGTTCCCATCCTCATTGTCATTACTTCCTTTTTTCTGGACACAAGCCCAGCTAGTACAGCTTTCCTTAAGTTTTTCTTAAAAGCTCCACCATGCGTGTGAAGACTGTGTTTTACACTGTGTGTGTATCATGTGTAAATATGTGTATCATATTTTAGGGAGCGATTTGATTAGCTAAACCTGTCCTCCTTTAGGGGACATTAAGGATGTTCTCATTTATTATAACAAATTAAAAATACTGTTTTTTTTATTTTTGTCAAATGCAGGGTATTGTCTTGGAGGGTTAGGATTAGGCTGTAGTATAAAAAAAAAAAAAAAGTAGTCTATGGAATGTCACCACAAGTAATGTGTGTGTGTGTGTGTGTGTGTGTGTGTGTGTGTGTGTGTGTGTGTGTGTGTGTGTGTAGGCTCGGGAGTTGATAAACCAGTAGGGGAAGTATCCATACAGATCGACCTCTTCACTCACCCGGGCACAGGAGAGCATAAAGTTACAGTTAAAGGTAAGTTTAATTTTTGCCATGTTTAAGCAAGCTTTATCTGTCCCACAGGTGTATTTTCTGATGGCTAAATGACATTTCTATGTTTCTAGTTGTGGCTGCTAATGATCTGAAGTGGCAGACGTCTGGGATGTTCCGGCCATTTGTGGAGGTCACCATGATCGGCCCTCATCTCAGCGACAAGAAGCGCAAGTTCACCACCAAATCAAAGAACAACAGCTGGGCGCCCAAATTCAACGAGACCTTCCATTTGTGAGTGCAAATCCTAGCCATTCACAACTAATGAGATTAATGAATAACGATGATGTCCGAGGGAACAAATAAGACTACAAAAAAAAATGATGATAATTATTTTAAAGAAAAAATGATCATTGTATAAATAATATTTCAAGAACACCAAAATAAAACATTTGAAGGCTAAAAAGGCATAACAGATTACATGGATGGTTGGATTGGGGGATGGATGGACAGATAGATGGGTGGATGGATGGATAGATAGATGATGAGTGGATGGATGGATAAAAAGATAGAAGGGTGGTTGGATAGGTGAACCGATAAATGGTTGGATGGATTGACGGACAGATGGATGATGGATGAACAGATAGGAAGATGGATGGATGGATGGATGGATGGACAGATAGGTGGATGGGTGAGTGGATGGACAGATGGATGATGGACGGATGGATGGATGGACGGATGGATGATGGATGCATGGATGGATGGACGGATGGATGATGGATGCATGGATGGATAGACAGATGGATAAACCGATGGATGGAATGTTGGGTGGGTGGATGGATGGATGAACAGATAGATGGTGGATGGATGAACGGATGGATGGACAATTGGATGGGTGGCTTGATGGATGAACAGATAAGCAGATGGATAGATGGACAGATGTATAAATACATGGGTGGGTGGATGGATGGATGGGTGGGTGAATAGATAAATTAAAAGATAGATGAGTGGATGAATAAATAGATGAACAGAGACGGGTGGGAAGTTGGATGGAGGAACAGAAGGTTGGGTGGAATGACATGAATGGGCGGATGAACAGATGAACTGATGGGTGGATGAACTGATGGATGAACAGATACACAGATGGATGTGTATTGATTATTACAACTTTAAAAAGAAAACAAAACACTCTAAAATATTAAATTATTAAATATTTATTTGCCAATATTGGACATTTCATTGTTCATTTTAGTTTTTAGACTTATTTAAAAAAAAATTTTAGACACAATTATATATATTTTAATGTAGATTTTCAAGTGTTATGTGTATGAGCAAGAATTTAAATATGCATTTATTACTGGAAACCGAGAAAGACTACTAGTGAATCATACTTGCACCTTCTCTCTCTCTGTGCAGTATTCTTGGGAACGAGGATGGGCCGGAGTGTTATGAGCTGCAGGTGTGTGTGAAGGACTACTGCTTCGGCCGTGCGGACCGTGTGGTCGGCATCGCCGTCATACAGCTGCGTGATGTCGCACCGAGGGCCAGCTGTGCCTGCTGGTGTCCACTGGGCCCACGGATACACATCGACGACACAGGCCTCACCGTCATGCGCATCCTCTCCCAGCGCACGGGTGATGAGGTGGCCAAAGAGTTTGTGAAACTCAAGTCTGAGACACGCTCGGCCGAGGAGGGGAGGTGAGGACATTCCTACAGCAGAAGACAATCTCAGACTCTTAAGTATTGGCTGGATGTCAACACTGTCACCTTTTTTGTGTTCACACCAATGTTTTTGCTTCCCACTGACACCCACAGAGAAGGCCATGTGACATGTTTTATAAAGAGCACTGTTAGTTTTAGCAGTGGATGAGGCGTGGGGGGGGGGTCAACTAGAAGAAAAGACTGAAAACAATATTTCTTTCCTCGTATATTGATATAGAAAACACACTCACGCATCCAGGCAATAACAAACTGGCAAAAGACTAGTTAGGGTAGATACCAGTAGTGAGGGATAGACAAACAGTCCTAAGTTGTATCGTGCCAAAATGTAGTCTAATTTAGTTTTTTGTCTATTGGATATTTATAAACATTTAGCTCAAAAATTAAATATACAATTAAATTAATATACAATATAATTAAATATTACAAGAAATATGATTCAAAGAAGAAATTATTACGTTAAATGAATAAAATAAGAATTTCAATATTACATTTATAATAAATTCTTTTTTTTTTTTAATTGTACATTTGGAATTATTTTCTTGATCAAGTTAATTTCCTTCTGAAACTCTCATATTTATTTATTAATTGTTTTACTAATAATTGCAATGGTGATTTTTTTTTTAAGCAAGTAAATAAAATACAATTTAAAAAAAATTTTTATATGAAAGTACTGTGATTTTATATGAATATATGACACTTTGATACATTAAAAATAGAATTAAATAATATCATAAAAACAATATAAAACAAATAAATGTATTTTACAATGGATATAATCTTAAATTATTAAAAATAGAGTAAATAGACTTTTTTATTTTATTTTGTAGATCAACTTTGACCCAGACATTTTTTATGAAATGCATCCATTTTCAGTGTTGTGATAAATGTAATCATTGCAAAAAGTAAAACCAGACATGTCTATCCCTCACAAAAATGTTTTCAAGAAAAACAATGGTGACTTCAGGTCCTTTGACATCCAACCAGTAGATGGCGCTGTGAGTGTACTGGGTCATTATTTTGATAGAATAGAAATTCCACATCTATTCGTGCACACTTTCTCTGTAAACACCCCTTTTGTAATGTGTTTATTGCCTTATTTTGTTGATGCTGTGAATGTGTCAAGTAGAAATGTAATGATTATGATTGTTATGAACATTGCGGATCCAGAGGCAGTGTTTGTATGCTATGGGCCAGATCTCATTCACTTAGTGTTGTGGAGTGATTTTAATATAGAGAGATATTAAATACATTTCCCTCCATTTCCGAGTTGGCGTTTAACGTGACGCATCCGTCAGCCGACAGTGTGCCTTTCTTACAGGCTTTGTGACCGCTCAGATGATGCATGACCTGTTTGCACCTCAGCCCACTGATCTTCTGCCTCTTATGGTCACCATTCAATTCAAAAGCGAGCGGTACTTCAGCCATCCTCTTTGACCAGTAGGTGGCAGCAATAATCTCGAGTTCACATTAACACCTGCTTCATCACCCACACCAAAAGACAATGCAGCATCATCAGACAGTATTGAAGCTAAAATGTGTGAATGCTTTAATGGAGTGTTGTGTAATATTTTTCAATTCTTAATGTCATGGAAAGAAAGCGCTGAAAAATCAGCATCAGCTGGGGGGAGAACATACGAACGTAAACAAATATAAGATCAAGCTTAAATGTGATCACTGATCAATAAAAGATAAGTCGATTTTTACTTTTTTTTTTCAAAGTGGCCTTATTTGTTCTAATATTTCCTGTTTAAAAGATTTTAACTTCATCTTTTTTCCTTTTAAGTAAACATTAGTCCTTTTTTTCTGTGAAGTCTTGTGGTTATTCTGTTTCTTTATTTTGAATGACTGACTGATTTATTCTCCTTAGTTGTTCATTTTGAGGAATTGTATACTGTTGTGCTTTGTTTTTCCAGAAACTTCTGCAAAAGCAAAAAGGAAAACTACAGTAACACTAGATTTGTCCCCTCATTTGTTAATCCAAATTTCAATGTATAAATATTGTATTTTTCACAAAACACTGCCGATATGTAAATGTATGTTGATATTGCCAATCATTATTGTGACTGTTGAACCTGTTATTTATTTTCACTTCTAATTCTGTGTCACTTTATATACTGTTACCGTTGGTTAGGCCAGACTGTATTTAAGGAGGGAAAGGTCGCTCTTTGTAATGTATACATTCCTCGTGCCAACTTGTGGAAGTTCTCACTTTATTTTGAAACAATTCTGACAATTAATACTGGCATGTATGGGACTTTACTCAGTTTTACGGAGTTTACTCACATTTTTGAAGTTCTATTGGTATTGTACACGGTCACTGAAAAGGAAAAATGTGTTATTAAAATGTATGTGTGCACACTCAACAAATAAATTTATACATAAAGTCTCTTAAACTAATGTTTTAAAGCTGGTTTGATGTCTTTTTGTAAAGAAAAAACTATTTGTATTAAGGGAATTTCACTGACACATTTGTCAAACTTTCGCTCTCAAATTTGATTTCAAGCATAATTAACGACGGCGCACAGACCTTCTGCATGATTGAGAAGACTTAACATATAGCGCACGACCAATATGAACTGCTTCAATAGTGCTTTTTGCCTTTACTTCAGCATCTGTCTCCATTTATCTGCATTATATGGAAAAGAGCAGCATGAACATTCTGCATAATGATCTTCTTTTGTCATCCACAGACCATACAGGTTAAAAACGTCAAATGACATGGACATGGTTTTTATTTTGGGGGGAACAGTTCCTTTCTGTCACACTAAACGGGTTAACATTGTGGTCTGCGCACTTTTTTTAATCTGGCATGCAACACTTCCCTATTCTCTAACCTCTTGTTTGTTGTCTATTAACAAAAGAGATAATAAAATGGCCCTTTCCTGCAGCTGACATGTGACATAGTACGCCGTAAACGCAAGCGTGACCTGTTTTTGTAAGTAAAATTTATTTATATAGCACTTTTCCCAGATAGAAGTCAGAAAGTGCTTCACAATAAAATGTAATACAATAGCAATTTAAATACATTCAACAAAAATTCAAAGCGCAAACATAACAAAGAACCATAAAAACCCTTTGTCTAACCAAAAGCCTGCTTGAAGAGCAAAGTCTTCAGTTGTTTTAAAAAAAAATCAACTGAGTGCACACCACACGGAGAAAGAGGCAAAGCATTCCACAGCCTAGGAGCGACTGCCTGGAATGACTGGTCCCCTCTAGTTTTAAAATAAGTACGGGAACAACTAATTGCTTCTGATCTAATGACCTGAGTCATTGTAGTCTTGTAGTGTTTTGATTTTTACTGCACTATAAGACATCTGTGCAATATCTCAGTTGTTTTTCCTTCATAGCAATTAGAGCACATAGAAGGACTGTCCACTGAGCTATGAATGAATAAACCTCTTTTTAACTCTCTTTAAGAGTTTAAACTATGCAAATGAGGTTTAAATTGGAAGGATTTTACATTATACCAAATTTCACCCAGTTTCCAGCCACTAGCCAACGTCATTCCCTCATCCAGCCTCCCTCTTATAACCCACCAGAGTCCAAAGATCATCCACTGTTTGCTTTCCGTCTGTCCATGGACGTGCTCTACTGGAAAAATCTCTGTTTTCTGAATGCTTACGCAGTTGTCCAATCACTATCCCCCTTCTTGGGCCACAACTGCAGCCCCTGGCTCCACCCAGGCCTGGAAACCTCTTCCTGATGTCAGGTTACACCCTTAACTTTCACCTGTAGCCTACTCTAAGGAAGGGGCCTTGTTTGCGGTTGCATTATGGGAACTGTAGTGAGCTTCTGCGTGTTCTTTTCCACGCATGTTTATGGGGTGGTGGTTTATCCTGAATCTGTTTCTCTAGGGATCCCGGATGGCAGACGTGTGACTCAGGTATGACACCCTAAGCTGGTGACCTTTTCTGATTTTATTCATGTCTAGTGAGCTAAGAAAGAGAGTATGTTAGACTAAAAATTTTTTCCTTGTGCAAGAGAACGTTTTTTCAATCTCAAACTTGAGTTACTTATTGACATTAGCTCGAGGCACTTGCACCTGTGATGAAGTGCTTAGTCAAAAAAGAAAGAAGAATGAACTTCGTGAACATTATAATTTGAATATGTTACTTTTAACATAAACCAGTTTCGGTATATACAGAGAGAGGGGAGCGTAGATTTGTCAAATGTAAAGAGATAAGGCCACGGACAGACTTTTAAGGAGTGTGTTTAAGGGTGTGTGATCTTCCTTGTTGACTTGAATATAGAGGTCGAGTGTTTTCCTGATGTTGAAGGATGGTTATTTACTGCCAACATTAGTTATGTTCATTCAACTTTCCTAGTTGATGTGGCACATGAGTCACACTGATAGATTATTACAGTTTGAGATGTTAGAGCTTCAGAAAAGATAAAGAAGAAAAGTTGAACAGGAACATGATGTTCAAAATTAATACTGTAAAAACCTGTTAACTAGTTAACTGTGAGTTACCTACCATGAAATTACATTTCTAAATATGCATGGCATTTCAATAAGTTATTATTATTAATGATTGTTTTCTATGTATACATATAAGTAGTAAATAGTATTTATCACCTAGTTATTCATGTAGAAGTATCATTTGTTTTATTTACATGGATTTTGTTGTTACAGTATGTGAATTATTATTATTATTTTTTTGCTATTTTGTTATTTCGTTCATGTATATTGCATTGTTTCATGTTTAGCACTATTACATATGTAAAACTGTGTCCTTCATGGTATATTTCATGCTTGCTAGAAAGGCCATTTTGAACGTGTAGCCTCATTGGGTCATTATGTTGGTTATTATATCTAAAAATATTAAGCAAATCATTTTATCTCAAGTCGGTTGGTTTATTAACATATCATAAATTATACTGTCACCGCAAAAGCTTTCATCAAATTTAGTAAAGCATGAATCATCATCACGTTTTATGTTAACGTTCTGCCAACAGCAGCTTCAAGTTTTGAATAAATGTAACAAAATATATTGATAATAATAATTGATCACAGACATTCTAAAAAGAAAAAACGACACCCTTCTGAGATCTTACATTTTAAAGGATGTTAAATGATGTTAAAATCTGTTTCTTAAAAGTAAACGTATAAAGTATAAAGTTTTGTATACTTTATAGTGATTCCTTTCATGGGCGTTGTGTTGACTTTTGAGCGTGTTGAAGTGTTTAAGATGAGTAATGATAATATTAGATTAGATAAAGAGTGAGATGAAGGTATGTGAGTGTGGGCTAATGTTCAGGGTTATGAACCTAATTCAATCATGACTAATTGGGAAAATCATTCATCTTGATAAAAAAAATAACCTTTTTAGATGCAGCATATTTTATGTATTAATTTTCAGTTTTATTTTTTGACATGTAGAGACATAATCATTTGGCCTCTAACGGCAATTGCAATAATAAGTTATCCTTATTTAAGATCGTCTCTGTGTTATGAACAAAGGCTAACATCTCTGAAAAAGGCTGTGAGGTAAATAATCTGTGAGATCAGGACGCACGGCTGTGTGTGTGTGTGTGTGTGTGTGTGTATGGAGAAGGCCTGAATGTGTAAATACATGTGCTGATAAGACGAGAGCTGTAAAATACACTGAACTTTCTGCCAGTTTATCATTAACCACAGCTAGACACTAACAGAGAGATATCATAATGCATTATGATCAGACTCGATCCTACCTGCAGTTTGTCTGATTTCAACGCTTTGTAGAAAGAATTCAATTCAACTCATATCAAGTTTATTTGTATAGTGCTTTTTACAATACAAATCGTTACAAAGCAACTTTACAGAAAATTATGTTTCTACAATATTTAGTAATAGCTTATAAGTGGTGACTGTCAGTTTGTGCACAAAAATTTATACAAGTCGTAGTCAGCCAGATGATGAACATTATTCATATTAATAATTAATCATTATTATATGATGCAGTCACACTTGTAGCAATATTTGTTAGTTCTGTTGTTGATTCAGGGTTAGCATCATCTGGGGTCCTCTGAGGGTCAGCATCATCTCTTCTCAGGTGTTTTGGATCCAGACTGGGGCTAGTGCGTCTCTTGAGATCGGGGAGTGCGGTTTACCTGCACAGCACTACTCACTGGCCTCCGTTACACTCACCCCCCTAAACCTCACTCCCATCCAGGTCACGGCACCAATGTAACCCCTCTCTCCCGGGTCCTCTCTGACACTCCTCGCACTCATGACAAGTGGGGCTCGAACCCGGGTCTCCGGCATGGGAGGCGGACGCACCAATAAGGAGGCTAAATGGCTACAGCCACTAGCGTCTGTCGCTAGTGCGTCTCTTGAGATCGGGGAGTGAGGTTTACCTGCACAGCACTACTCGCTGGCCTCCGTTACATATACTCACAATTTAAGATACATTATTCAAATACTTGGCGAAAGAGATGTGTTTTTAATCTAGATTTAAACAGAGAGAGTGTGTCTGAACCCCGAACATTATCAGGAAGGCTATTCCAGGCTATTCCTTTAGTGGACTTTGCTATCCTAGGAACTACCAAAAGTCCAGCATTTTGTGACCTTAGGGAGCGTGATGGATTGTAGCGTGGTAGAAGGCTAGTTAGGTACGCAGGAGTTAAACTATTTAGGGCCTTATAGGTAAGTAATGATAATTTGTAACTGATACGGAACTTAATAGGTAGCCAGTGCAGAGACTGTAGAATTGGGGTAATATGATCATATTTTCTTGACCTGGTAAGGACTCTAGCTGCTGCATTTTGGACTACCTGTAGCTTGTTTATTGAAGAAGCAGGACAACCACCTAGAAGTGCATTACAATAGTCCAGTCTAGAGGTCATGAAAGCATGAACTAGCTTTTCTGCATCAGAAACAGATAACATGTTTCGTAGCTTGGCAATGTTTCTAAGATGGAAGAATGCAGTTTTTGTAACATGGGAAATATGGTTTTCAAAAGACAAGTTGCTGTCTAATATAACACCCAGATTTTTGACTGTAGAAGAAGTAACAGTACATCCATCTAGTTGCAGATTGTAATCTACAAGATTCTGTGTAGTGTTTTTTGGTCCAATAATTAATATCTCTGTCTTATCCGAATTTAATAAGAGAAAATTATTGGTCATCCAATCTTTTACATTTTTAACACACTGTGTTAGCTTAGATAATTGAGAGATTTCATCTGGTCTCGTTGAGATATATATCTGAGTATCATCAGCATAACAGTGGACACTAATCCCGTATTTTCTAATAATATTACCAAGGGGCAACATATATATTGAAAATAGAAGGGGACCTAGGACGGATCCTTGTGGCACTCCATATTTTACTGATGATAAATGAGATGACTCCCCATTTAAGTAAACAAAATGGTAGCGATCGGACAGGTAGGATCTAAACCATCTTAGAGCCTGCCCTTGAATACCTGTATAGTTTTGTAATCGATCTATGAGTATGTCATGATCTATGGTGTCAAACGCAGCACTAAGATCAAGTAAAACTAGAAATGAGATGCAGCCTTGATCTGACGCAAGAAGCAGGTCATTTGTAATTTTAACTGGAACATAAACTGGCTTCAACATCTCTAATTCATCTGTAGGACTAATGAACCTACAGAAAGCTCTAGAACAGACTGTTACAGGTCAAACATGTAAATATGGTCACATGGTATTTCAGGGATTTTTCTTAAACAAGGGTAGGTTAGGGTAACCCTAACCCTTTATATTTATCATATAAAACACACCATATGCCAAGCATTAATGACAAATACTTAAAAAAAACAATTGGTAATATCTAGCATCCCTGGCTGTGACCAATTCAAACAATGATAGCCGTTACAAATCAAATATATATGTCAAAGATAATTACACAATATGTCCTTATGATTATAAAGCTCATTACTCCATTCGATTTTTACATTTATGTGTAATTTTTATAGTTTTCTTCATATTTAATACGTTTTTAAATTAATTTTATTTTATTTAATAAATATTTATTATATAATAAATATTGTTTTTTTATTTTGTTCAAATGTGTTTTCACGGTCAGTTTCTCTATATCAGCGTGATGATGTGATCAGAGAAACATGGGCTCCCTGCTGTCTGCGTGTGGAATTAACGTGAAGAAGAAAAAAGTAGAAGGTAACATACTGTAACCAACTACACCGAACACATAAAAATATAAAATATATATATATTAAAATAGTGTTTATAGATCATTTTCTTCTTGTCTCTTTTTGTATTTTATTTCCTCAGAGGAGAGACATCTGCGAGCTAATGACAGGGAATTCAACCTGTCGTTTAAGTATGCAGTGAGTAGGAAAATACTTATATATTTTATATTCAACTCTTTTTTTTTTGGAGCATATTGTGAGCGCGTGTGTCCTTACAGAACAATGCCATCAAGACCTCCAAGTACAACGTGTTCACCTTCCTCCCTCTCAATCTGTTCGAGCAGTTTCAAAGACTGGCCAATGCCTACTTCGTCTTTCTTCTCATCTTACAGGTACCATAAATCCATCTTAATTAGATTACCACATTATTACAGCAATCTAAAATGTTGAAAAAGCATTTAAGAAGCCTTCAAGAGTGGGAAAAGTTCTAAGAGGCGTCACCGTGTTTGTGTTGCCCAGCTGATTCCTCAGATCTCGTCTCTGAGCTGGTTCACCACTGTAGTTCCACTGCTGCTGGTGCTGTCTATGACTCTAGCCAAAGATCTCTCTGATGACATCGTGAGTCCACTTCCTGTCTATGTCCAATACAGACAGCAATGTGTTTGACTGTCCATTCATATGACCCCTCTGTTGCTTTTTGTGCCCATGTTCATCCTACAACACAGACCAGACACAAGAATGACAAACATGTGAACAACAGAAAAGTAGAAGTGCTCATTGATGGAGAGTAAGTGTCATGACGTTTATCTTTTTACCTAATGCATTTTCCAAAATGAATGTTTGATAAATAAAAAGTCATGGTTTCAAACAGGCTGAAGAGTGAAAAATGGATGAATGTTCAAGTGGGTGACATTGTGAAGCTGGAAAACAATGAGTTTGTCACAGTAAGTTTATAGCAGGCCTACTGATGGTACACTACACTATAACACTCCAAACATGTAATAAACATTGTATATGGCGAAAAAAAAAAAAAAAAAACTGTCTGATGATGGTGCCAGAACAGTGCTGTTATGGTTAACTAAAACTATTTAGTTATTTGAAATAAAGTCGAAATAAAACTAATTATAAAAATTAGATGAAAATGTTTAGGTTAAAAAGATACTAAATTAAAAGGCAACTGCATGTGAAGTTTTATTTTAACCTTGAAATACCAGTTTTCTCACTGAACTTACCAAATTAAATATGCAAATAAGTTGAGGGAGATTCGCAAAAGGGGAGGATTGCTTTATGGCAGAAACAAATGCATGTGTATCTGGCTAGAAAGGATGCAGCGAAAGCTGGAAGCTGACAATAAATTAAATGGTCTACCTATTAGATTGTGTTTTATTAATGTCTACTACACCTACCCAAACCCTAAACCTACCCCTTACAATAATGCATTACGACAGAGACGTATTTAAAGCAGTATAAACCCAACTCACTTAACTGTAGGGGGTTCCAAAGTCACAAAACTACATACATTTGACTTAAGTTGAACTACTTCTGATCTAGCCTTTTTACAGTCATTACTAATGTATAATAATAAAATATAAGAAATGAACTTCTCTGTATTGTTCCCTGTGCTACAGGCAGATTTGTTGTTACTCTCTAGTAGTGAACCTCTAAACCTCATCTATATTGAGACGGCTGAGCTGGACGGGTCAGTATCTGAGCATGTGAATGGATCCATTAACTTGTCACTCTGTTATTATTGTGTACCAGAGCCAACGTCTGCCTCTCTTTCCTTGTCTGTCACAGAGAGACCAACCTGAAGGTGAAGCAGGCTCTGACACTCACAGGAGACCTGGGCAATGACATCCAGAAACTAGCAGCATTCAATGGTGAGCGACAGATGCACATAATGGACCTGCAAAGAATCTGCATTACAGTATATAAGGCATTGCTAATAGTCAACTGCATAAAAGCATACACGCTGTTTAGAACCCTTCATATATAACTTATTAAATACTGTATATCAATATTGTATATCTCAGGTGAGGTGCGCTGTGAGCCTCCAAACAACCGTCTGGATAAGTTCACAGGAACTCTGACGGTGGGAGGAGAGACGTTTGCGCTGGATAATGAGAGGATTCTGCTCAGAGGATGTACCCTCAGAAACACTGAGTGGTGCTTCGGCCTAGTGCTGTTTGGAGGTGTGGAATCCTAATCTAGAAATGGGCGTAAGAAAGTAAGAAGTTTTCTATATTTAAAAGCTTTGTTCAAATCCGTTTAGGTCCTGACACAAAACTCATGCAGAACTCTGGTAAATCAGTCTTCAAGAGAACCAGCATTGATCATCTCATGAATGTCCTGGTGATGTTTGTAAGTAGATGTGTGTAAATATGTTACATATAAATATGTATTAAAATGTTTCATTTCACATCCTATTCATTTGTTTGTTAGATTTTTGGTTTTCTGGCCTTCATGTGCACCATCTTGTCCATTGGGAATGGCATTTGGGAATACATAGAGGGGAATTCCTTCATTACTTTCCTCCCCAGGGCTGATGGGGCGAATGCATCTCTCTCAGCATTTCTCACCTTCTGGTCCTACGTCATCATCCTCAACACTGTGGTTCCCATCTCTCTCTATGTCAGGTCAGATGCTGAAATAACTTCTATTACGTGGAAATTGTCTGGTTATATGGATTTATATCTTCAATATGTTCAAAATGTTGTTATTATTTACTCGCCGTGTTATTCCAAACCTGTATGACCTTCTTTCTCCTTCTGGAACAGAGAAGATATTTAGAAAAAATCTTGATAATGGTTAACACTGGAAATCAATGGGAACCAAAACTGTTTGTTTACCGGCATTCTCAACATTTGATTTTAAACAATGTAATAGAGATATTTATACCAAATATACCAAAATAGTTCAATCTTTCAAATTATTTTGCTGATATAATCATTTGTAACAAAAGAAAATATTATAAAATTAGTGACCTTTGGCCTTTCAATAGTGTTGAGATCCTTCGTCTGGGGAACAGTTATTTCATTGACTGGGACTGTAAAATGTACCACGTCAAGAGTGACACACCAGCCCAGGCCAGGACGACCACGCTCAATGAAGAGCTCGGTCAGATCAAATATATCTTCTCTGACAAGACGGGAACTTTAACTCAGAACATCATGACCTTCAACAGGTGCTCCATCAATGGAAAATCATACGGTAAGAGCTCAAAGAACTGTCCCAGAGTCACCAATTTCAACTAAAGGGTAGAACTGAACTCTCTTTACGTTCCTCAGGTGAGGTTGTGGACTTTGCTGGACAGAGGGTTGAAGTCACTGAGGTTAGTGGTCAAAACTTCGACAATATATAACTTGAGAGCTATAGGGAAGTCCAGGGTTGATCTCACAAGTCTCTATGAGAAGTCTACATGAATGCTTATTTTAGAAGCTGTTTTGTACTGTATGTTTTTTTTCAACATTCAGAATTGCTCACCAAAGTACTCATTCATTCAATGTTCTTCCTCATTTATAGAAGACAGAGAAGGTCGATTTCTCCTGGAACCCTCTTGCTGACCCAAAGTTCTGTTTCCATGACCACAAACTGGTGGAAGCGGTGAAGTCCGGCTCTCCGGAGGTCCAGGCCTTCTTCCGTCTGCTGGCGCTCTGCCACACTGTCATGCCTGAGGAAAAAACTGAAGGTGAGTGCCATCTAGTGCATGCCCTGCAACACTATTAGTGATTCCCAATAGATTGCCAACATATTTATATACAGATTACATCGATACCAGCAAATCATTCTGCAGTACAGATATTGGAATTAAGTTTTCAAAATATATTCTATAAAATGTATTTATTTGCTCAATCAAAAAATACAGTAATGCTATAAAATATTATTGCAATTTGATATACAATTGTTCTATTTTAATATGATTTAAAAAGTACATTTGCTGAATTTTCAGCATCATTACTCCAGTCTTGAGTGTCACATGATCCTTCAGAAATCATTCTTAAATGCTGAACTGTTGCTCATAAAAGCATGTTGAAAACATTGCTTTATAATAAGTAGAAAGTTTAAAAGAACAGCATATAATATTTTATAACTTATAAACAATTTAATGCATCTTTTCTGAATAAAAACAACTAATAATTTTCATAAATCAGCCTCATATTTGTTTCTTCTTTATATTTCTCCACAGGAGAGCTCTTTTACCAGGCTCAGTCTCCAGACGAGGGGGCTTTGGTCACGGCAGCAAGGAATTTCGGCTTTGTTTTTCGTTCTCGTACCCCAGAAACCATCTCTTTGGTGGAGATGGGTGTGCCCATCACCTATGAGCTACTGGCAGTGCTGGACTTCAACAACGTCCGCAAGAGGATGTCTGTTATTGGTGAGACCATGTGCTGATACCCTTCTGAAGTAAGGAGGAACATTATAAGGATAAGGGAAACATTCCCAATGTCTTTAAGTAAAAGTGCGCTTCTTCAGTTCGTAGTCCAGAGGGCAAGCTGACACTGTTCTGTAAGGGAGCCGACACAATTATCTACGAGAGGCTGCATCCATCATCCACCAAACGCATGGAGGTCACCACAGAACATCTGAACGTGAGTTACTTTTGTGTTTCTATAATATTGTGTGAGTGTCTTTGTGAGTAACTCATGTCTGACTAACACAATCTCAGGAATATGCTGGAGAGGGTCTGAGGACGTTGGCTTTGGCCTATAAAGACTTAGACGAAGACGAGTTCGAGAAATGGAAAGAGCGCCACCATGAGGCCAGCACCTCGCTGGAGGACCGTGAGGAAAAACTGGACGCAATTTATGAAGAGATTGAGAAAGATTTACTGGTAGAGTCACCATCACACAGAATGCTTAAGTGTTTGCTGTTTTTCTATGTTCCTCCTTCAATGCAAGTCAACGGGATTTCTTTTATTTGGAGTTTCTAGTCTTATGTGGAGTTTGTTTCTGTGTGCACTCAGCTTCTTGGTGCTTCTGCAGTTGAGGATAAACTTCAAGACGGCGTGCCTCAGACTATTGAGCAGCTCGCCAAAGCTGACATCAAAATCTGGGTGTTGACTGGAGACAAACAGGGTAAGTTCACTCATTTGAATGGCTGTTAAAACCTTCTTTGCTGATTTATTTGATGTTTTCACTACTGTTTCATGCACACCATTGCAATGTCCCACAGAGACGGCTGAGAACATCGGTTATTCTTGTAATATGCTGCGAGAGGAAATGAGAGAGATCTTCATAGTGGCCAGCAACACAGCAGAGGAAGTGCGAGAGCAGCTTGTGTGAGTTTCATCTGTCTCTCCTTCTCCCAAACCATTTCAAATGGATCGTGTTTGAAATGAAGAGATCCATACTCTATGTTCAGGAATGCCAGGAAAAAGATGTCCCCAGAATCAGGGGACGATCCACCCATTGAGAAGAGCAGACTTCTGGGTAAAAAATCTCAGGTGGTGGAAGACGAGAAGGTGGATGGAGAGTACGGACTGGTAATTAACGGCCACAGTCTGGTAAGAGAAATAGTTTTATTAATCGAAAAGAGGATGTATTTGTCATCTTCTTCGATGCTACTTCAAATGGTTTTAATCCTTGCATCTCCCAATACTCTGCCCAGGCATTTGCTCTGCAGAAGGACATGCAGTTGGAGCTGTTGAGGACCGCATGTATGTGCCAAACGGTCATCTGTTGCAGGGTCACCCCTCTCCAGAAAGCTCAAGTGGTGGAACTTGTCAAGAAGCACAAGAAAGCTGTGACTTTAGCTATTGGAGATGGAGCCAATGACGTCAGCATGATCAAAAGTGAGTGTTTCTCACAAAGAGAGATGGCATGAATAAGATTGTATGCACTTATAAGAAACAATGAGCTTTACTTAAGACTAGTGTGGTAAAAACTTTGACCAACCTTTTCTGTTTAAAAATGTATCCAATCTTTTGACTCCTCATGACCTCTGTAGCTGCACACATCGGTGTTGGCATTAGTGGGCAGGAGGGCATGCAGGCGGTTCTCTCCAGTGACTTCTCCTTCGCTCAGTTCCGTTACCTCCAGCGCCTCCTGTTGGTCCACGGCCGCTGGTCCTATCTGCGCATGTGTAAGTTTCTGCGCTACTTCTTCTACAAGAACTTCACCTTCACCTTCGTCCACTTCTGGTATGGCTTCTTCTGCGGCTTCTCTGCACAGGTGAGATGGAACATTTTGAAATAATCTCATATTAATTTGGTTTACAGTTTAGCGATATTTTATTGTGTTTCAGTTAGCTAGTATTTTTAGTTATTTTTTACCTAATCGAAATAACCCAACTGCAGTTCGATTGAGATTAATTAGAATGTACAATAAAAAAAACATGATTTTTGAAAATGGCTAAAAACAAGAGCTATATGGTATGCAAATGAACTCTTCATATATATGTGAAAATTAAAATACAATTTTTCATTTTTTCTACGTTTTCTCTAATTCAATGTTTTGCATTTTTTTGTAATTGTTAGCAAAATTTACTAGCAATTTCTGAGTAAAACGGAAAATATTTTTTTTCTTTAAGAATTAATTCTAAATTAAATTATTTCAATTTTTTCCAATTCCAGTCATGTGAACAGTAAAATTTCTGTGAATGTTCTAGCATACATCTTAACAGAAACGTTTGATTGTCGATAGCTCTGTTACAAAATAAAAGTCATTAAGAAGATGCAGCGTGTACAATCATTTATCTGAAAGTGATATTACTGTTCGATCTACACACCACAAGTTGAGCTCAGTGTTTACAATTTTTTTTTGTGAGCATGCATCTTACAAATGACTAATTTGTTCCAATTTTTTGTGTTCTCTGCCCTCTCCATAGACTGTGTATGATGAGTGGTTCATTACGCTCTACAACCTGGTGTATACAGCTTTACCTGTTATTGGCCTCAGTCTCTTTGATCAAGTATGTCATATATCAATATACCACACCCCTGGATTAGCATGCTACATTCAGCATCATTGAACTAACTTCATTCATGAACGTGTGTATGTGCAGGATGTAAATGACCGCTGGAGTTTCCAGTACCCCCAGCTGTACGCTCCGGGTCAGCTGAACCAGTATTTCAGTAAGATGGCCTTCGCGAGGATCCTGCTGCACAGCTGCTACAGCTCACTTGTCCTCTTCTTCATCCCTTGGGCAGCCATGTGTGACACCGTCAGAGATGACGGCAAAGACATTGCAGATTATCAATCATTTGCCCTGCTAGCGCAGACCTGCCTGCTCATTGCCGTCAGCGTGCAAGTAAATTCTCATTTAACAGTATAAACACACAAAATGCACAACAGTTATTGAGAATTACCATCTCATTCAAAAATTGTAACTGTATATATTGTACTAGGGCTGCACAATTATGACAAAAATTGTTGATTATTCTCTTGAAATCGTAATTGTGATCATTAATTATGATTATCACAATTTACATTGAATGATGTTTGTTTGATGCAACGGCATGCCGTATTTTTATATGAAATAAGCTGGAAACACTAACTGAAAAACTTTTAGTGCTTTTCTATAGTATTAAACCTCAAATGACAACTAGGATTGGTTTCTTCTTTAAATTATAAGAAAAGTAAAAATATGAATGGTATTAAAATGATAATAATAGGAAAAACCCTTAAGATAACACGTAGAAAGAAAAAAACGCATGCAGAATAATATAAGTGGACTTTGAACGATTAATTGCAGCTTTGAACGATTATGTAATTGTGGTATCCATTATTGTAATCGCAATTAGAAATTTGTTTAACTGTGCAGCCCTATATTATACATTTTAGAAATAGATATATTGGACACACACTTTAAAGTGACCCCAAAATCATTTGGACAATTTTGTTTTGTTTGATAAATGTGTTGTGTATATAGTTTCTTATTTAAAAAAAAAAAAGTATTTATCTGATCAAAAATACATAAATAACAGTGAAATATTACAATTAAAAAAACGTTTGCATTTGAATATATTTTTAAATTATATTTTACACCATTTTTCAGTGTATGTTCCTTCAGAAATCATTCTAATATGCCGATTTGCTGCTTTAGAAACATTTATATTGTTATGCACTGAAAACAGCTGAACTACTATTTTTCTAAAACCCAATGATTTTTTCCCCCCAGGATTTTTAGATGAATAGAGTGTGCCGAAGCAATTCATTATTTGAAATAAAAACTCCAACATTTACCCCAAACCTTTGAATGACAGATGCAAACAAACCCTATGTTTATGTGTTTAAGATGGGTTTGGACACGTACTATTGGACAGCAGTGAATCAGTTCTTCCTATGGGGCAGTCTGTCGGTGTATTTTGCCGTGACCTTCACCATGTACAGCAACGGCATGTACTTGATCTTCACGTCATCTTTTCCTTTCATTGGTGAGTGTCCCTCCATGCCAACCACATCTGCTCATCCTGCTGTCTGTGTGTTTTAAGCAGCTCCAAATGACTCAATTTTTCTCAGGCGCTGCAAGAAACTCCCTGAACCAGCCGAACGTGTGGCTGACCATCTTCCTAACCACCATATTGTGCATATTGCCTGTGGTGGCCAAACGGTTCCTCTTCATCCAACTCAAGCCCACTATCAACGACAAGGTGGGTTCAAATTTTGTTGTCACCTCAGTTGATTGACAGGCGATCTGACCAATCATAACGCTGAATCCTTTATTTTGTTCAACAAACTAATTAGAGAGGATAGTAGATTATCGTCGGTGGACCTGAACTTGAAAAGTAGTGTGTATTGATGGCTTTCCGCGGTTGAAACAAAGATACCTTCTGATGTTCATTCATGTTCATTTTGTGCTTTAAGTAAATGTAAAAAGGTGATCGGTTCACATGCTGCTTGAACTGAGGTGCTTCAACGATCGGTCACACCACATTAAAGAGCCACAAAATTGTATTGTTTGAATTTATAAAAAAATTACCAAATTTGAAAGCTGAGTATTTGTTTCATACCTAAAGTAACCTGCTCTGTCTTGTCTGTGGAAGCGTTGTCAGTTTCCTCTTTGCTCTGCGATGTATTTTTCACTGCGTGAGAACATGATGTGTAGTTTGAGAGTGGCATGGCTTGTCAAACGTAGCAACAGTAACTAAGGCCGGTGGGTCATTAATTCAGAATGCAATATATCCGTTGTGGTACTAAGAGTCCGAGACCATATTTTCATGTATTTTTGCTGATCATGGACTCATTTAGACTCATTCTTGACTCTGGTCTTGACTTGGACTCAGATGAGCTGGTTTTGACTACAACGCTGCAATATATGAACCCATTTTTTTCCCCAGAAGAATATCGTATGACTGGCATCACAGGCGTCTTGTAGCCTACTACACATTTTCTATTCATAGTCATTTTTGCTCTAAAAATGTGTTGAGACTCTCTCAGGCAATGCGCCAGTTCTCGACGGGATGACGATGTGAGATCTTCCTCCCTTTATGAGTAGAAGGCATGTGTCGAATGAGTCAGAGCTGTGGGATGCAGTGGCACGGCTGCAGCACAGCATCACGCTGAGGCGGAACGGCAAGGTTATTTCTGGAATCCACAATCAGTGTTGTCACAATGTCATGAGCAGGAGTCATTCATAAACAAAATGACTACAACCTGAGCTTTATGCGTTTTCCTCCTATGTTATTGACACTAATTGTATTCTTTCCTTTCAGTATATCGTATATTTTCCTCTCATTCTTCTGCTCTACAGGTGCGACACAAGGTCAGACAGACAAAAGCTGTGCCTCTGTTGCCTCCTCTCAAATTCCCTCGACGACGAATCAGTACGCGACGATCTGGTTATGCCTTCTCTCATGCTCGCGGTTATGGAGACCTTGTCACCTCTGGACGCTTTCTACGTATTCCAGTTAAGAGCAGACCAGCTCTTTTCCACCAAACTGACACACCGGTGGCTGACAGCACACCTCAGACTTATCGAACCATTTTCGAGGAGGCTCAGAGTCCCTAAAGCTCCTTATTCTGTTGCATTTACTTGTGATGACTTGCCTTCAAGCTTGATTTCAACTTCAGCATTGGTAATATTTAAATAATACAGGAGAGAGATTCTTAAAATATTTCACATACGAGTAAGATTGATTGTGAAGTGAAGTTGTGAATCAGTAAGAAGCTGATTTTAGCTGTGATTAGTGGCTAAAAATCATGTTATAAAACTTGAGGTTTCTTAATGTTGTATTAACAACACCTACAGTATGCACACAGAAACACTTGACAATAAAATCACGTATTAAGACCAGTGGACATAATAAATATTTTTTTTTTAATTTTGGGAGATTAAAATGTTCAGCTTGCCGTTAGATTTCATGTGCTTTTAATTGTGTCTGACCGTTTCATAGATGTTTTGTATGTTTCTTTTTTGATGTTTTTATTTTTTATTTTCATCAATGAATATTTGAAATGGTCACCAAAATGCGTTGACATACTTTATCATGTTTTGTACAAAGATGCAAATGTGCCTTAATTAGTAATAAATACAATAAACTTAAAAACTACAAAAACAACTTTTTGCTTTATCATATTTGTCTAATTGTTATATTTATCAAGAATCATATTCAATCTATTTTTATTAGTACTTGTAGTAATATATGTTCAGCACTGAGCTCAGTGCACATTTTAAGCAACTGATTCAAATTCATTCATCAGATTTTTCAGTTAACTGCAATAAAATATATGGATCCGCTTTATATTAAGTATCTTTAACTACTATGTATCAACATTTAAATTAATCATTTGATAAAATGCACTTATAGTGTACATTAAGTATTGTTTACAGTGTATTGTACTTATATTAAAAAAACTGCATGTAATTATTGTATCTTTATTTCTGTATTACTGTTAAATTCTACCCCTACCCTTCAACCATACCACAAAACCTGCCCCTAACCTTACACATTTTCAACCTAAATAGCAGCAATACAACTTGAACACAATAAGTACATTGTATAAAACAATTCATATTTTTTGACATACAGCACATTAAAGACACCTAATATAAAATAGAAGCAAACATAAGCATAAAGCATTCCTATAAAGAAAACATTTACAAGAACAACATAGTGTCTATTTTGGAAACTGCATCTGTATGAACACTTTGTAAGGCCTGTCCTTACTACACAATATTACATAGTTTTGAGCTTTCTTCCAGTATGCTTATTTATTGATTTTTTTTTAAACAGTTGATTATCCTCATGTTGCCTTTATGTCCATATCAAAACAAAATGATTACAGGACTTCCCCTTGAAAAACAAGGTTGATGGAGTGGTGGGATGTTCCCGTTTGTCACTGTTTTCTGCTTGAGTGCACTGGATGAGCTTGATGAAAATGTACAGGAGGTTTAACTGACATGCCGTCTGTCCTAATAATGCTCTGAATGATGCGTACTCCTTGATGTGACTTTGTATAGTACAGTACAATTATATTTCATCATGTTTATGTGCATCATTCAGTATATGCTAGTTGCTCTTTGTTGATTAGAAATGATGGCATACAAATATTTTTTCTAGTTCTACTGATTTAGGTCAGTAGATTATAATGAGTTTGTTGTTGTTTACCATGTGTGTGGTGGATACAAATGATGAGCTGTTCCCTAATTTGTTGTTGACTTGAGAGACAGAGTCAGTCAGTCAGATGAAGGGATTCAGCCACCTTTCCCAGCAGTGCTTACAGCAGATGTTTGTGAGATTATCCATATCCATGCGTCATCAAAGTCAAGAGTCTGTCAACTTGTTATTAGAGTGACAGGGAGATGAGGACAACCAGAAACAGTTGATTATTGTAGCAGTACAAACTTGCCTCTTTCCACTTTTTTTTGGAACTGTTCTTTAATGTAATATTTTGGGTGAACCAATCATTTAATCAAAAAAATTTGATCCAGTTCACATAACCAATCTGTCTAAATGATTTGTGAATCATAAATGATAAGTTGCTCCTTTAGCAAGATTTGGAATATAGTGCCTTAGTCGTATGGACCACTTTTATATTGCTTTTTTGTGTGATTGTTTGAGGTTTGGAAAGTCCAGTTCCCATTGTAATTGCATGGAAAAGAGCAACCAGCACAGTCTTCATAACATCTCCTTTTGAGTTCCATGAAAAGAATACGGGTCATATGGGTTTTGAACAACATGAAGGTGGACTATTCCTGTACACCTGTCTAATTTTAGGCTTTATACCATCAACCTTTGTATGTCCGAGATCTGCTCAATTTTGAAACATTTTAGATCTTTACATCTCAATTTTCAGTTCCAATTCAAATTTTTAGTATGAGTCAGTGTTCAGTGCCCCCCATGCTGAGAGCAGAGGCAAATCTGCCATCCCCTCAAATATGATCCCTCAACAACAAACCACTGAGCATGCTCAGTAGGGTCTGTGATGCTGTTGCTATAGGACTGTGGGGCTCAGAACCACTGTACTGGGGGAGGAGGGAATGTGTGAAGAACAGATGAGCTGTGAGGAGTGCAGAGCAGAAAGAACTGTGACTAAAGAGGAACTACAAGAGGGATGTTACCCATTTCCTATCTTTTTATATTTTATTTTTTCCCTGTGCTTTGCCTCTGCTGAGTGGATGTAGAGCATTAGGTTGTGATCATGCGGTGTGTTTGCTCCAGTTACTGTACAGACAGAATGAGAGTGACTATGTGCTGGCTCTCGGATTGATGGAGCTTTACGGCTGGGTGAGTTGATGCAGTTGCCCACATTAGCAGCATGAACACAGGATTGTAGTTTACTGTTAACTTAACAGAATTTAAGGCTGGAATTTGATCACTGAAGTAATCACTGAAGTAATTTATATACTTTATTAAAATAACAAATAAAATGTTTAAGATCTTTTAAATAACCGTTTAACTTTTCGCTGTAGTCTGGGGTAAGTGTATCTTCAGAAGTTAGCAAAATATTACACTTTTTATTAACTTTATTTTTGGGACATTCTGACAAGTGCTTATTTGGAAAAATGGCTCATAAATAAAAGTTAAATAATGCTGTTTTAAATTGCAAGATGTTTTTTTAAGGTCATATAAAATCATATAAACAGATTAGGTTTAGGTGGTAGTAAATATATTTAGCTCAGTAGAAGACCAACTGAATTCAATAAAAACTCCACAGAGAGAAATAAAAGCATATGTGTTTTTGCTTTTCTGTCTAAAAAGTTATATTTAAGGGTTAAAATATATATTCGGTTTCGTATATTGTAATTGCAATTGCCTGATTTATTAATTTGTACTGAAAGGTGGATTTAAAATTGGTAAAGTATGGAGTCATTTGTATGAAAGATTTATTATTATAGATAATCCACCGAATGCCTATTTTCTCCTTTAGATGAAAGCAGAGAAAATGCAGACATATGAGATTACAAGGGATTCTGCTGAGTTTTGCATTGACTCTGTTTATGCCACTTAATCAGCCTGCCATGCAAGGACCGATGCTTTGCAGTGCTGGTGCTTATAAAATGGACGTCTCCCCAAAGTCAGGAGAAACTCTGATTGTGTGCAACATCCATGGCCAGTCTGCTGGGGGGCACCTATATAACTCTGTACAGACATCCAGACAGCCACGCATTTTGAATTTAACCCACAGTATATCCCTTCCTGAGAGAGGAGATCTGCCGAGGGAAGCACTTGACTATGGCTATCTAAGCCACACAAGTTCAAAAGAAACAGAGGACAAAAAGGTGACTGAAAATTCTAGAGTTTATGAATCGTCCCCAGTGCTTTGTGCTTTGAACTCTCCATCAACCAGTCCTCAACTAAAACAAGAGCCATTGCATCGCAGAGGTGCTCCCAGGTGGCATAACCTCTTCATCCCTGAATCAGAAGTGAATGAGGATGAAGAGGATGAGGACTCAGATGGAGACAACTTGCACAAGTACAATGAGGGGTCATCCCTTCAACTACAAGGAAATGTGACTCAAAGTAATATGAATCCTTTTAGCCAAGTCAAAGAACAGGAAAGGGCGTTTGATACAGGTTTTGGGGATCGCAGGGATAGCAGAGGAACCCCTGTATTAATGGACTGCGATGAACAGGATTGGGGTGATGAGGAAGACTTCAGCAAGCATACTCTCGCGGAACCTGATAACAGCTGGGCTCCAACTGAAAAAGTTATCGAATCCATTACTCAAACCCAAACAGACTATGTCACTGATTCTTCCTGTAACAGCTCAGATGGAGTACTGGTTAACTTCAGTGCCATCTACCACAAAACCAACAATGCAGTTCCTGCATCTCCACTAAGTCTAGATAGTCCTGTACCTAGATCTGGCATTGTATTACAGGACAGTTCAAACCCTTTACCCAGCTGGTCATCTCACAACCCTGATCCAAACTGCAACATCTACCCATTCAACGAAATTTCTGACCTCACTATGTGTCTGCAGAGTCAGGCACGGTTAGCAGGTTCCACCCAGAATTACTATAAATTGGTGACATGTGACCTATCATCCCAGTCTTCACCTAGCCCTCCTTGGTCCTCTTTGACCAGTTTCTCTGAGACTCAAAGCAAGGGAAGCTGTTCTCCACCTTCTGAATATTTCCTATTTGGACATTCAGAGGAAGAGGAAAGGGAGAAGCCAAAGGTTTGCCAAACTGAACACAAGGTATTTATACCACTACCATATGCTACCTATAGCAATGTCAAGATTCAGAAGGCTTTGATTAAGAGATTCATGTGTATCATATGCTTACTGTGAATACCCAGATACATTGGTCTTTTTGTGTTTAAATCTGCAATTTTTGAAGTTATCCCAATACTATCCTTTTTTTTTCCAGGGTGATGGGAACATTGAAGTGAATAATATAAGACAAGCTGATAAGTACCAATTTAAGGGAACAAAAGAGAGAATGGCACACATAAAAACCCATCAATCTGCTCCAAGAGAACATAATAGTTTTAATTATATTAAGACTCCTCAGTCTCAGAGCTGGATTAGCAACCAAAAATGTTCTACCTTATCAAATCTGGGAGCCCTACAAAACAGCTGTCCGAGCCATTTAGACACAAATTTATCTTCACCTCAGTCTAGGCAACATGCCACCTCTTTTGCAGAAATTGCCCGATGTAAGAAGGGAAATGGAGAACAATCCATCAAAAAGTACATTGAGGATCCATCAGGCTCACAATTCATCCAGAACCTCACTTCTATCCAGAAACAAGATGATTCAGAGATGGCAACAAAGTCCCTGAGTGTTGACAGCAGTAGTCAATCCAATCAACGAGGTAAGATACTTAGAAAAACCCTGTTATTTTGCTCTCAGTGCTTGACTTTATAGACGGTTTTCCACAACATTTCCTTGTGCATACAGGTGCTTCATCTCCAGAAGTTGTGCGATACACAAAAGCACAACGGCCCACCTTTCTCCCTATTCAGCCCTTTGTGCTTCAGGCACCCTCAGGAAAACAACAGACCAAAGCACTTGGTTCCCTTCTTAATCAGTACATCAGCTACAAGTACAGCAAGCCTGGGCCATCCAAAGCTACTTGCAAAAGCAAGTCATATCCACATCATAAGCAACCTTCACCTCTCAGGAGTTCCTCTAACATCCACCCGGAGGCAGCGACCAGTTCAAACACTTGTTCCACCTGCACATCAAGTCCGTTTTTGCCCCATATCCATTCCCAGTGTACCCATCCCTGCACATTTTTGGGGCTCATTCACCAGGACAGAAATCCTCATATGAGTCCAAATATGAGACCAAGAAGCCCACAAAGCCAAGAGCAACCAGATGGGAGTCCAAAGGCCTGTTTAAGTCAAACACAGTTAAGCCAAAAACATTCTTGGTATGGAAAACAAGCATCTCAGAAATGTCCACTCAAGCAAGCTCCCATTGTTCAGACTCAGACTCCACAATTAATCAAAGAGGAGACTACATGTCCTTTGGAAGCATCCTTTCCTTTACATCAAAACTCCTCCCCTGCCATTACCTCAGTTACCTCCTTGACCTCTATCACCTCCATTGTCTCTCTACCATCCACTGGACGGAAATTCCTTTGGCCTTTTGAAGCTTCATCACAGGTCTGCACCAATGAAAAACCTAACACCAATGTTCAACACTTCTTTAAGCCAAGGAGATCACCTTGTAAGTGTCAATAAATCATGTTATGGTTTCCATTTATATAGTTTACTGGTGTGCATGTTCTAATAATTATGGATCTTATTTACATATTCACTTATTCACATATTACTCACACACACACAACGAAGATGGTGAGAACAAGATGGTAAGACGAATTGGTGTGATGTACGTGTTGTGAATCTGGTTGTAGTTATGTATTTAAGTCAATTTTTATGTGTGCTTCTTCAACTCTGCAGGTGTTATGAGGAAACGTCAACATGGTGACTCATTCTCCATGACTGACAGACCCCCTGAAGTGTTCTGCCTCTCCCCAGAAGCCCCTTCAGATCTTCTTTTAATTGATCTTTTGCACAAGAGAAGTGAGATGATGAATAATCAGATTTTTAATGAGTAAACGCTCACATTTTCCTTACATTTTTACATGACTATCATTATTATCAATTGTTAATATGTTCTGTTTCATTTAGCAATATGCCTATGGGTTGTATGGAGACCTATTTGAATGACAATTTGTGCAGTAGCTTGTATCACATAGAAATTCCAAATGCAGGAAATACTTTTGTAAAACCAAGTACAAATCTTTCTCAGTAAGCCATTGAAGGCAACATCCCTTCTGTTACAGAAATATACAGAGTGGATCTCTGCAGCATTGCCTCTGCTTCCCTGAAGGGGAAAATGTGACCTACTTTTAACTCACTGCCTTGGATTGGCTAACACACTTGGCGTGTTTGTGCGTGTGTGTGGTGTTTTCTATGTGAGCACAAATGTGTGTACTACTATATGTTCCTTTTATAGTAGATTTCATTTACCTTTATTTACAGTTGTTCTTGTCCTATAGTCTTTTAATGTCACAACTGGCAGAAATTGTCTACAAGTACAGCATTTTAAAATAATTTGCATTTAGTAAATATTAATGCATGTCCTAAATTCATTTACAAATTGTCAGGTTGAGTGTTGAGGGATCAGAAACACTGTATATATATATATATATCTTTATATATGTGTTTGTGTGTGTGTGTGTGTGTGTATGTGTATTTTTTACAAATTAGTTTAAACAACTACCTTACTCCTATCTCTTCCCTTTCTTATTTATATTATTTTGCAGGTATGTTGAAAGCTGTGGGTTTGGCAGTGGATCTCATAATGGCACATTTCAATTCAAGAAAAGACCCAGAAGAAAAGGTAGTAGCAGGAGTACAAAGGTTTTTTTTTTTTTTACTATTGTTTATTTGTATTTTTATAAGTAACAACAGAAATGTCAAATATTACCCATGGGCCCTAATTAGACTGTCAGACAAAAAAAAGTATATAGTTTAATGCACATAGTCCTTTTAGAATTATAAGGCATCTCAATCCGATGTCTTAAATTGTTTTGTCATTTTGTTTTCAGATCAGACTGGGAAATAGTTTACTGTGCACCACTATCAGCCACCTTGTCCTTAAACAGCTCTACCCTGCAATCCAGAACATCCTTCAAGATGGTTTCAAAGCCTATAAATTGGACTTGATTATTGGACAACGGCGCAACAAACTATGGAACATCGTAGAGGCCACGGCACGACCAGGTCTGAATGAGCCAAACAGATGAAAAGCAAATGAAACATATTCATTATCAGAGTGCCTTCGAAAGCTAATTCCACACTGTGTTTTTATGACTGCCAATCATTTGCTTTTCACAGGCTTATCTACTCAACTGTCTGACAGCTTGGTATCCACTGTAAAAAAATGTTCCCAGTTATCAAGTCGCATTCGGCTCAGTGTCTTCATCATAGATCTTCTAAAGTAGGTCAAATGCTGAATATGTCTTGTAAAATTTGCACCACAGAACAGTTAGCTAATGAGAATACTGCTTTTTAGCTTGCAAGCTTTGGAATTCTGGATCCGTCATTTATACAATTGCATTGGTGAGTATTATAAGGTTTAGTGACAACTGTAAAGGAATGTATTGTCTATAGTCCCAATATTTAATTCCTTACCATTTTATATTCAACTCTATTCAAGATGTTGTGTCGGAACACTATCACCAATGGGGGTTCTTGGCTCTGGCCCAGGGGTCAACTTATGGACCTCTGTTCCAAGAGCTGCTTCTTTTGCTGCAGCCACTCTCCCTGCTGCCATTTGACCTCCATCTTCCATCCGAACCTAATCTTCAACGTAAGGAAAAACAAAACCACAGAGCACCCCTGCCTCTTCGGCTTGTTGCCCAGTCAGCTCAGATCCTGCAGATGAGCTTGATCCAGGAGAACAGCAGGAGCCCAACAGGTCACAGTGAAGCCTTCAGTAAAAGGGTGACTGATGGATTTTGGCTTAATCAGACACCCACCTCAGATTGTGAAACACAGAAGAAAGAGGATGCAGCAACTGGAAGGAAAAACAATGAGATGCCACAATCTTCAACAAGTCCTCTGGAGGACAAACACTTGAGTGAGCTGCGTTGGGCCAGGCTCTTCGGCTCTAAAGTTGGAACACCAGTTGGCCCACAGAAGTCACAAAAAAACATGAGTGGACCTCTAAGAAGGCTAGTAACTGTGATTCTTCTAAACTTCTGATAAAGTCACTTTATTAACTTTTGTTGTCTCTTATCTTCCTCCAGGCGGCCCTCAGAATGGCTGAAGCTTGGTGCATCCAAAGTGGATCTGCTCGCACAGTCAGTATGGATAGGAAAATTGCCAGAGACTCATCTGAGTGGTAACCATGACAGAGATACCCCAAACGAAGATGTAATATCATTCTAAAGAGCCCACAAGGAGTCTGATTTCAGCTAGACAGAGTAAAAGCACAATTAATCTAAAATAAGTGCACCATATCTGTTCCCGGATAGAATAATGCCTTAGTGATTTACCAATCAGGACAATTTGTATTATACCTTGGTCTTTAAAAGGTAAAAAAATATTCACTAACTTCAAGCCATGATGAGATAAAGTTATTAGATTGAATTTATAACAATCATAGTATAGTGTAGAGTATATAACATGGATTGATATTGTCTGCCAGCAATCAAGTACAAAACTGGAACTGAGGTCCCCAGAAGTCTTTTCCAACCAAACCCTGCACTTTATCTCTGTCTCAGGTCACTATGTCAAGTAAATCTATTCATATAATTTCTGCTGTTGTTGAACTATGTGGCATGAAAAAAAGAAAGAAAAAAAGAAAGAAAAAAAGACTTTTCCTCAAGGTCTGTTTGAAATAGTTTCTATAACCATTTCCATGCATGACACAGTAGCATTAATAACTATGCATGACAAAAAATAGTTTTCCTTTTTAGCATTCTGTGAATTACAACTTTTGCTGATTTGCATTTTTGCACGAAGAAATAAATTAAATAGCTATTTTATATGATAAAGATGCATGCTGAGTAGCTATATTTCCTGTTTCTACAGAAGGACTTGTTTAGTAGTGAGTTTTGTTGATGACTACATTTGTGTGTCCTCTGATATACAGTAAGTGACACAAAGACAGGCAAGAGCTCATTGAAGACAATGGTTTGATTTTAAAGGCAGTGTTTTTTATATTTCCTGATATTATAATTGTGCCTGATTTGAAACTTGTGATAATAAAGATTTGTTGAGTCATTAATGTTCATATTGTGTACTTTTGTGTATGTGTGTGCCAGAAGAAAGTCTTTTGAACTAATATATATATATTTTTTAGTTGACTTGCCAGTATTTTATCACTTGTCAATTCCATCAAAATCTAAATTCCACTTATTATGGTGAATTTCATGAAATATGACAACACTAACTCATGTTACATGTTGCTTGTTAGATGACCAAAATGACTTTAATTGCTCTAAGATGGGTTATGTGTGATAACTGATTCACTTGCACTGTTGGGGTCTTTACTCCAGTCTATTTTCCTCTGTGTTCTTCCTCTTTGTACCAATGTGACCCAAAGCATCATGGGTGAGCTGCCCAAATGTATGGCCATATTGAAATCTGTAACCTGTTGACAATTACATTGCTTTATTACTATAAATGATAGCATACTTTCTTCAAAGGAACATAATTACCATTTTTACATACCTGGTACGTGCCCCATGTAAGAGGGTAAGATCCCTGTTTTAGAGGGGTATATTGTGGGTATCAGAGGCAAGCTGGTGGAATCCTTCCTTTGCAAGTCGAAGGAGGTCCGACATGCCTTCATCTCATTGCCAAACTGGATCAGTGCCTTGTTGGTGATGATGGGATATCCAGCACCAAAGAGGAACCGGGCTTTGGGAACGTAGCCAGTAAAACCTATCAAAATGGTTACAAAAATTACAAATTGGCACAAAATTCAGAGCTACTGTATAAGCACATTCTTACATTTAAAAAACTCTCTGACTCCCAACTCTGGCTAACCTGAGATGAAATACTTATGTGGGCTGCTTTCCTCCATGATGTATGGGGAGCCTGGTGGTTTCCAGGGGTGCGGGGCCTTATAGGGGGCAGGATCTTTAGATATGGCTGTAAGAGGACTGTTCAATCTTTTAGGCTAAAACAAAGGACAACCACTAGATTAAGTATAATATCTTCTTATCAAGAAGTTGAAAAAATTACCATATGATTATAGCCATAAAATAACAGCGTCTTTGAATCAGGGAACTTTTTTTATGAAGTGATAATTGCCTGAAATCATGCTCTGTCCTGATTGAAGAGCATGTTTAGTAACAGTACTTCTCATTTACTGGGCATGTGACACTCGATCTGCTTTGATACTGGATATTTAGCATGTATAGTTAAACAGGGTGACCCTACACTGGGGAGCTGTGAAAGAGAAGCAATCCGACTGTGACAACTTACTTTGAAGTCTGGGAAGCTGTCGTTGACCGTAAAAGACAGGTCAGCAGAAGCTGCACGCAGTCTCTTTTCTTGTTCTTGGCTGAACTCTGATAGTGCATCTCGACAGGTTTCTGCATATGTTTTGCAGAAGTAGTTTTGACGCAATGGAACAAAACCTTGGAGCACAAGAGAGAGATTTAATGCGTGTTTACAGTTTTGCATGCTAGACAGTATTGCAAACCCCCAAACTGTTACCTGTGTATCCCGGAATCATTTTTTCCAGGTTCCTTCTGCCTCCATGTCGGCTTCTCCAGATTTCATCGCGGGGTTCTGAGTCGTCCTCTGTGGATGGGAAACGCCCGGTATGGAGCACAAGCCTCTGTGAGTGAGACACCTCCGGGGAAGACAGGAGCTTTGCTGTTAACTGACCATACGTCTGGCCCATGTGATACTTCAGCTGAGGACAGTAGCCTGCGTACCTAAGCGATGTTTGGAATAATGATTATATTATTATTCTTTATGTCCATATAATTAAATGTATACGAACACCTAAAGGTGATGCTTTATAAAAGCTAATTCAAACGACTGATTCTGTTTTCTGAAGCAAAACAATAGATGTTTGTAACTAACGCCAGTTGTTCATGCTTCACCATCACATAGTGAAGTCTGATGTAAAAGGACTCATGTCACTTCTCAAGTCAATACTTCACTTTAGAGATACATGATGCGTCAGCTTTGCAGGTCCCATAAACTTGCATTATATGGATTGCACAGAGATGGATTCTTTTTCTAAAAATCTTTATTTGTGTTCATCTGAAAGAAGAAAGTCATACACATCTGGGATAGCTTGAGGGTAAATAAATGAGAGAATTTTCATGTTGGTGTGAGTGTCCATTTAAACACGTGTTTATACAGTAACGTATATTATTAAACCAATACATTAAATGTGCATTTGGTAAAAATGCTAAATGAATGCTGGAGAGTGAAATAATTTGGGGACCTAAAGTTAAAAGTTAGTGAAGAAGTTGAAGAAGAGACATTTCCAATGATATTGATTGATTCACTGACGGATTCATTAATTCATTTAAACCAGAAATGCCCAAAGCAAGAGTTGGCCCATGATAACCTTAGATTTGGCCAGCCACCCCAAATCACAAGAGAGGGAAAAACATGCCATTGAAGCATCTTCATTCATTTAAATATATATATATATATATATATATATATATATATATATATATATATATAATTTATTAAAAAAAAATGTATATTAAAAATGTTTTTATTTAAAAATAATATTTAAAATAATTGATTTTGAATAAAAAAAAATATAATTGCAGTAATTTTCAACCCACAGCCCTCAATCTAGGTTTTTGTCCCTTCGTAGTAAACCTTTGGCCAGGTCTGATTTAGACAGACAGGTAATGTATACACCTGGCAGTAAGTTACTATGACAGCTGGCAGCACACAAGCTTGACTTAGCCTCGTTTTAAGTTACATATAGAAAGGATTTTTTAAGCGTTAGTTTATTTCAACATAAACGCCTATAAACTATCAATTATCATTCAAAATAAAGATATTGGTACTTTTTCAAATTCAAAAATAAAATACGAACCACATCTAATTTATGAAACCAAATACAAAGCAAATAATTTAAGAATAATACAGAAAAATAACTGAGAACTCACCCTGGGATGTACTGTGGGTCAGGTGTCACCAACACTTTACTAAATTTAGGTGGAAATTGCTCCATATTTTCAAACCCGCAGCAGTTTTGATTGTTGTTTAACGGTTGCTAGGAGAGCAGCGTCCGCGTGCCATTATTCAGTCAGAGAGCGTAACGTGACGCTCGGAGTCCTCTAGTCATCCCGAAGAAGAACTCATAAAGTGTGCAGCCTCCACCTGAATTAAATTAAATAAAATGACTAATTTCTACTCTGAGTCCATTAAATCTTTTAAATATAATCTCTTTCAGCGGTCAGGTAAATCAATGTTGGTCGGTGACAGTCAGGTGGACATCTGCATGGGCTCGTTTTATTTGGCTGGTACTTGACCTGGTAAAGATAACGATATGACAAGTCAGTTACTTGTGATGCTGCAGCCTCTTGTGGGTAGTAGGAGAAATGCACCCATATATGTAAAAAAAAAAAGAAAAAGGGGGAATTATTATCCGTACATAAAATATTTTAAATGGCCCAAGAAAGAGGACCAAACCTAGCCTAATTTACTGACAACCAACAAGATCAAAGAGTTAATTAAACATAAGAAACCCATAATGTTCCAGTTCACTACAATATGTTGTTAGTTTTGTCGAAACACAAAAGGTGATTTCTGAAGAATCTTCAAGTTCTTTTCTATAGGCCACAATTAAAGATTTTAACTAACACACACATAAACTGCTGAAACAATATCATTGCGTCAGTGAGTGGTAAGCAGAATAATCATTTTCAGCATGTTCCATGCAGGGGATGTAACGGGGGAAGGTTAGGAAAATTCCAAGAGCCCGACTGGGAGAGGGGGGGGCGAAATGCGAATGTGGGGGGCACGAGTAAATATTCCTTTTAGGGGACCCAGAAACCATAGCGGCACCCCTGGTTTCATCTGAATGTTTACATAGGCCTACACTCATTTTCCTTGATCCAAATGAATTAATTCTGACAGTAGATTACAAAAAACTTTTTATAAGTACCTTATATGTTGCAATTGCATTCAAAAATTATTGCACATGTGTATTTCAATTGAAAAACCATCCAGCATCTATTTTGTGGTCGCGCTTAGTATCAGAAAAAGTGTGCATCACAAAAGACAATTTTACCATGTTGACTCATCTAAAAATGGTTAGAAATCTCATGTAATTTTATTATAATTACAAATATCTATATCAGCCACTGATCTGACTCCTTATAAGACTTAATTAAACATCTTTATTTTCGAATTTTCGAAATCCAGTTGGATTCCAAGTATTTTGTTATTTCAAGGATTACTAAAGATCTACACTTAAAATGTATAATTTTATTAAAAAATTCATAGGCCACTGATTCAATCTTTCAATCACAGCAGATCTCAAATAGCCTAAACATATCAATGCATTTAAAAAAGCATGGTAAATTGTGCTACAGAAAATGTCTATTTCTCAGCTGTGGCTTGAGAAGCTTGAAATATAGTGGAGTCATATAGACGGTTTCAACGGCAACATAAACAAATGTTACTGCGCATGCGCGCTTTTGTGGACCTAACTTAACTTCCAGTAGACTTCCAAATAGAATCAATAACAACAGCCAAGTCCCTCTAGAGTAGATATTTTTTGATAACAAACAAAATATGTTTGCTGCGTGCATCAGGCGGACTTAATGAAAATGCAAATTCATTCTTTGCCAGCAGGAGATGTTTTAAAGCATAGACATAAAGCGCAAGAAATTGAGGTTTCCCCAGTAACAGTTGTAAACAAAGCAGAGTGCTCACACGCTGCTTTATCAGGCTAATGCAAGTCTTCCTTCAGAAATACAGCGATATAAAAACACATGTGCCTCGTTTTGATATTTAAACATAAATGTAAGGAATTATTATTATTATTAAACGTGCAGTACATAACGTTACTCATGTTTATTCAACAAAGGCTTTTTGAAAATCGATCAGTTTAAAAATTGTGGTGAGTCTCCAAAAATAAAAAATGTATGGGAAACACATCCCGCAGCACAACCACCTGAGCCCAACTTCAGTCTACTCATCACCTTGACTTTAACTGCGTTTGTAGAAGGCACTGCAGCCAGACCGATATACACAACACAGACCGGAAGTTAACTTAGGTCCAGGCGCGTGCGCCCTATGAAACCGTCTATAGACTATATTTTTATTTCCAGGTGTGGTCACTATTGCAGGAGGCCTTGGGAGGTCAAGAGGGAGGACCCCACACAAGAAATGCATTGACCTTGCTGTGACCAGTGTCTTCTGGGCGCATTAACATGTGAGGACATAAATAACTTTAATTTAGGTACAACTTTATTATATGCAATAATAGTATCATAATGCAATAATGTAATAAACTTAATAACACAAATTATTGTCATAATTATATATATGGCCCTATTTTGACTCCATACATAATACCATAAACCGTATCACACTGCTGAACTATCTTCATAGGAGTGCACTTCGCATGTATCATAATTATTGTTTAACAGTTTGATTTGTGGTTTGCATTTTGTGCTTTGATGTTGCATATTTTCATTTTTCCTACACAGAGAGGCATGCTGATGTTATCAATAGTCAGGAATGTCTATTCCTCTGCCTTGCTCATACCAGCAGATCCTGCATAGCTGTGAACTGAATGACACTCTACGGTCCTAGTTTCAGTGCATTATTCACGTGAAGAATGACATTTCCTCAAGCTTGAGTTGGTTCTGTTGGTAACCAGTACAGACGGTTGCCAAGTGAACAACACTTAAGTTAATTTGTTACAAATGGATCACTTTATTCATTTCTCTCATACATGTATGCTGTAACCATGTCTTAAAAATTAATGTGGTGGACCAAACCCATTTTTGTTGAATATGTCAAAAATAGCTCTATTATTGTTTTTTTTGCCACATCACATTCAGGTATGAATTACATGCATCACTTAAAAGACCTATGTTTTCGAAATCAAAACAGCTAAATTTCACAAAAAAGTCAAGTTTGCATTACTGCAACTATTTAACATTTCTATTTAAAACACTAACTGCTACTTACATCTCTCGTTTACTTGCTTAATCTCTCGTTAACTTGCTCTCATTTTCACTGGAATTCATGTCTTTGATTTGATTGGCCATCTCAATCATTTTGACGTTTTTAAGGAAGACCACTCTTAAAAATTTACTTTAAAAACCTTTTGTCATCCTACAAACAAAGTGGTGTAATGCAGCAGAGCAGAAACAAGAATATAAAATATCGGGGTGGACATTTGGTCACATCTGATCATTGACTTGTCCATGGTGGTTATCTTTTCAATACACACAAGACTGTATGTACTTTCCTCTCAGGATACATACCAACAGGTTCTGTTACTTTGTTTAAGGGCTTTGTGAAAGTTTCGTCATGCTCACAACATGTCTTGACAGATCCACCACGAACATGAGCTCAGGACTTTAGGAATGGCACTGGAAGTGGAGCAGTTGTCAGAGGCTGATTGAGAAGCATATGTCGGAATGTGGGCGGCCCCAGAAAGGTGTTTTTAGCTCAACGTGATATATCGACCTGCAGGTTTCTAGTCAGTTGTGAGAAAATCAAGGTGTTTGAAGAGTTTCACATGTTCTGATTGACTACTGAAAGAAACAGAGCACTGGACAAGATTATCAATGAACCTATATAGGAATTTTGGGAATCTCCTGGAGAGTTGGGCGACCGAAGGCTACCAGGATGTATACTTACAGCCTGGACCTGGTGTGGACAGATTAGATTCCATTTCTAGGCACTACGTCCCACTATCCAATGTAAAATCCGAATCTGAGGACTCTGGATTTGAGACGGTTAGTACAACCAGTCCCTGTCATTCTCACCAGTGTAGTACATTGATGTCTGAGGAATCACAGGCGGTTTTTGGCTCTACAGAGGATGAGGTTCAACCCTCATCCCCGTCTCCTTCTATTTGCTCCTCTTCATCCTCAAGTGTCGATCTCAGCTCTGTGGTTCGAAAAGCGACATGTCTGCAGGTGGAGCAAGCCTTGAGAAGAACAGATTCCCCCTCATGGAGAAGACGGCCACATCAGATGGAAAGGGGGACCGCTGGGCTATGGTATTGCTCTAACACGGCCTCTTTCCCAACCAGACTTCGCTCAAACAGCTCCAGACCACATCATCGGTTCGCTTATCCAAGAAGAACTCATTCACAACCATCAGATCCCAAGAAAGCAGCACTGTACAGAAAATGCCTAAAATTACATCAACATGGCCAACCAGTGCACAGACAGTTTGAGGTGAGAAGTCAACATCTACTGTACTTCCTTTAAAGATGTCTGTTTTCAAACAACTCACAGAATCATATATTGAAATATAGGTTAAAGAAACATTTTTTAATCATATTGTGTTGCTTGATATGCATATGGGTTTTAGTTGTATCAGTTTTATGATTTGTTCTATTTTTATAAGTCTGTTTTTCTTTTTTTTACTTTGCTATTTTTTTCCTATTGTACACTTTGTAACAACATTTGTTGCTTTTAAATATGTTTTATAAATGTTTTTGAATTTTATTTTATTTTATTTGCTTGTGTTTACTTTACATAGAAACTCCTTTGCTAGGGAACAATAGGGTATACTAGGGTTATAGTATCTCTTTATTTGTTATAAAATAATATACTTTTATGATATGTTCCATCAGTCAACACGTGTTTTGTTACCTCATTGTGCACTGCCTCAGATGCACTTGACAAGTACGTGACATACAGTATAGAGCTCATTTGTCATGTCTTACACTTAACATTGGACACTCCACACGCTCCTCACACTTCAAAATTACTTACCTGGTGTTTGCACACATTTTTGTCATATGCATTACAGACTTTTTGTAATTCTGCATGTCTCGGGGGAAACAATGCAAGATGCAAAAACACCTAACATAAGGTTGCGTTTTTGAATTTCTTTAATTTAAGTTTTAAAATAAAAATTCCTATATTTTTATATGATAATCTCACTAGTAACATCACATGATATGGTCAAGGTCAAAGGCATATTGCGCTAAATGCACTTTGACCTGCATCATGTGAGTCTGCATCAAGAGGACAAGAAATTACAAGCAGTCCTTCTTTTATGACTAACTCAGGTACATAATGAGCAGGTTATCCCTTACACATTTAACCCCACTGAAACACGCATTTGATTCTTTCTTGAACACACACAAAGCACATGCACAGTCTAGACATCCTTTTAATGGACTCTGGACTGGATCTGTGTTATGAGTTGCTAAACAATCGTTCTAAGACTGTGGACCGGTCGGTTCAGGTGAGAGAGGAATGACTGGAATGGTGCCATCGGGCTGAAATGAATATGTGGGTGTTGAGGAATGAATGCCACTGATGATAGAGATCTGTGCTGGACTTTTTCGAACGTTATAACTTCGGCGGGAACATGACTCATGATGAAAGATAGCTTTATAGAACTGTAACCAAAACAAAAATTTCCTTTTAATAAGGAAATATCAAATGTCATTTGTGTGTGTGTGTGTGTGTGTCACCAGAGAATGTTTATAGTCTAGTTGTTCTAGTTGTTTTTTGAAACAGTGTCTTGTGGGGCTTGTTGTCACCTAAGGAAGCTGTCAATTAGATTTTATATTTATATTAAGACATACATTTTAAATTAATGTATTTTAATTGTTTATATTTAGGTTACAAATTTTTTACATAACTTATTGTGATGCATATTAGTCAGTCATACATAAATGAAGCAGGTGATATTTATGTTATCATACTAATAAACTGAGTGGTAGCACTTACTGTGTACAGTTATCCAGTCTGCATGTACAATGTATGTGCTTATTTAGCAAGTACAAAAACTGGGTTATAACCCTGAACCTAAACTTAGCCCATGTATTTACGTTATACTGCCCAGTACTTTCTTGAATAAGTACACAAGTACACATACTGTAAAGTATAGTGTAACCAACTGAATGTGTTTTAAATACACTTTAAGCATCTTTCTATATTTATCAATAAATCAAATTTGTTCTTAACTTAACTGGATACTGCTTGTTCCACAGTTATATTTGTTTTCACAATAAACACATTTATGCTCATTTGAATACCTGCAATATTTAAATTAAATATTTTTGAATTTGAAAATATTTAAATTAAATAAAATAGCTGTAAGTAGTTTATAATAAACTATGCCATGATGTTTTTTAGTGCAGAAATCTTACCCGTTTGTAATCTTATAAATATGCATAACATTGTTTGTTAGTTTATGCTAAAACTTTGTAAACTATTTAAAAAACATTTTTTATTGTGCTTCATATACATACCATTTTTTTAATTTAGGCCAAATTTTTTTTGAGTGAAGTGATCACTGTATAAACTCTGAAATGCATTCAGACAAATGGTCAACTCTATAAATAATGTAGATATCAACAGAAATTCTGAAGTGGTTTCTCAGAATAAATGTTATAATTTTCTATAATATTTTTATACATATTTTTTTTTATATAACTTTTATATATTTTTTATACAACATTTTTAATAACATGTCAGTTGACCTGTAAAGGGCCAACATCGTGGTGCTGTCAAAACATTACTCTGAGCAGGAGCTTCTATTAAGCCAGTCGTATCAGTTTGGGGGTGGGACTATCTGTTTGATCAACCAATAGCTGAAAGGGGGAGTGTTCAGGAAAACTAATTTAAAACAGTCAGTCATTGTTTTGTCAGTCTGTTTGGTTATGCTAATAGTACAGAAATTACACACTTCATCTTTAACATTTTTTATTTGCATTCACTTCGTCAGAAGCTCAGCTTCCCTATGTGCTGAGATTTTCAGTTGTTCAAAGCAACTCAGAAAAAAACGCCCATAATCTATTTGGCACTAAAAACAGAGAAATCTAGATTAGAGATCAAGTTTTACATCTTATACAGTTCAAACTGATTAGCTTTTGCCTTTTATACCCCACCAAATTAGATAATAAAAGCTTTACTGTTCCCAGCACTGGGAATCCTAATGAATACAGGTCTTGATCTCTCTGTCTCAGCAGCTTGTGGACAGTAATCAATACAGGCTGGACAAGCTGTCTCCAGGGTTGCTGTACCTGGAGCAGGTGTGCAGGATGCTGGAGAACATTGCAACGCTACAGCAGCAAAACTACTGCCTGCAGAAAGAGGTGGAGAACCTGAAGAGTCAGCATGCTGAAATGGAGGTTAGTCACTGATATATATCTCACAAAGGTTCCTCTTTTAGGTCATATAATCAAGACTTTCCAGTTCTGTCTTGCTTTATGTCAGTTTTCCAAAAGCAGTGTCGTGTGTCAAAATGATTTCTTATTGTTTCCTGTAACCTGAAACCTCATATTTCAAGCACATTAACTCTTCTAAATAAATGTTTTCAGTATGGAAGCTTACATGAGGAGGAAATAAGCTATCATACCAGTCAAGGTTTACAGATTCTGGTTCATGAAGATCCAGCCAGTGAACCGACTCACCCCCAAGAACCCATGGTGTTTCTTGACAGTTCAGATTCTGCCGCTCAGGCAGCTGCAGACCGTCACAGTGAGTCTTCTTGACAGATGAACTCAGTGCAAGTTCAAATTCGTAATTTTAAAAAAAAAATGAAACATTCTGGGTTTGGTGGATGCCTGTTAAAAATAGATGTCGATCCTACAGGACGAACAGGGTTTGTTCAAGATGAACCTATTGCAGAGGTCTTAGTCAAGGAACCTGATAGTAAAGATCCTGTAAGTAAACAGTGAGTGCCAAAAATTCATCATTTACTCACCCTGACATCTTTCGAAATCTGCTGTTCTTTTTTTTATTCTTTTGAACACAAAATGAGTAATAACAGACTGTCCAAGTTGCTTTTCATACAATGAAAGTGAATTTTGAGCATAAATGATTTTAGTGAATAAAAACCTTTGTTGCAGTCTGTTTATCACAGAAATATATTGCAGTGCTTCAGAAGACTTATAAAGTCATTAAGTCATATGTACTTTTATGAGGCCCTGGTTTTAGACATTCTACTAGACTTTTCCTTTTGTGCCCTGCAAAAATAAGACTTGTTTTGAAACAGCACAAGGTTGAGTAAATGAGTTTCATTTTTGGGTGAACCATGAAATGTGGATGTTGCGAGTTATTATAATAGGACTGTTCCTCTATTTGTTGAACCAGCCACCAGGAAAGGAGCACAAAAAGCCGAGTAGAATCAAAAAGCTGAAATTCACATCCTTTACAAGGCAGAAAGCACAACAGTCTGACAGAGAAAGCAAAAGGTAAATTATTTTCTTTAGCTTGACATTATTTTAAGTAATTACTATTTTAACAATTACAGTATGTATCATCAATAAAATAGCATTCGCCGATCTTAATAAATGTACTTTTATTTAAAGCTTTCAGCCTGAGAAGAAAACAAGAACACCAAGCTTTTTCAGTAGGAACAGAAGTATAACGACCCGTCTCTAACATTAATGCCACATTGATGCCTTGTAATGGTGGCATATGCACACCTCCCATTTACCTTGGTATTATAGCACTTTTATATGTATAGCTTGTTTAATCAATTATTTAAGGCTCACTTAAATAAAGTACTGAGTAGTACTAATAGTCTTTATGTACTTAATGGATACTTTTTTTGGGGCAGTGCACTTTATGCACTGTATTTGTTAATATTGTATTGTATTTGCAATGTAAATTACTGTCAATGTCAAGTTTTCATTACCAGATCCATTCATTGTATTATAGTTATTTTCTCTTTTATCATGATCTCTGTCTGTAAACCTTTGCTGCTAAAAGAATTCCTTATTTTGTAATAGTTAGGTGATTTCATAACAAATTGTTTAATATAATAAAATATATAATACACCACATTCTTTGCAAGTTTACATACTCATACATATTTACATTTCTTTAGCAGAATCTGATGTTTTGCATTCTTAAAAAGAAAGATATTGATTTTAAGTATTGCACAGTACAAAATAACAACATTTTGCACACAATGAATTTATGCACAATTATGAGAAAGGCTACAAACAGTAATTGATGTATGACTAAGGATGTATTCACACCAGGAAAATCCACTAGTTCCCCTGCTTTGGTCCAGACCAAATACAATGTTGATTTTTATTGTTTGGTGTGGTTCGTTTTCACACTGCCCTTTTTGCAAGTGAACCAGAAATTGTGAACAAAACCAGACGTGTGCTTAAGATCATCCATTCATTGGTTCATCCATTCAACCGTGCCTGAGTTTGTTTTAAACGGGGGCGAGACCGCCTCTTCAGCTGGGCCTCGGTATGGTTGTTGTATTCACACCTGCCCAAAAGATCCGCACCAAGGGGGGAAACAAACTTGAGTTTGATTCAATAGAACCAAACAAGACAGGTGTGAATACACCCTAAATTTTCCAGATATTAACAGAAAAGCCTAACTTAGCTGGTAACTTAGCAAGTGAAAGTTTAGACCAAACAAACAGTTTGACTTTTAAATTCTTTATTGGTCTTTATCATACCCAGGATAGGGGGAGATAAACTTCCCTTGGCATTCCCATGTAAAGAGATGTCAATGACGAACACATCCAAACAAGAGATCGAGGGCTATAGGGAAATCAGATCATACATAAAATACATTTACTCTGATATTTCATATTTCTGTCTTTGCACACAAGTGTCCTTTTCACTTCAAGTCTGCATAGCATTCTTTGCTATTAAATATACAGATTCATCTGTGACCCTTCGGAGAAGGTGAATGTGTGTGACTCAAGGTTTTCAGATAGTGGAATAGCTTTTGGGATGAGTTGTGCTGGTCATTCACCCTCTCCGTTCTACATGATGCCACAGGAGGAAAGAGGGTTGGCAATTTGGCAAGTGCAAGCTGACTGACAGTATTGGCGCACTGTCTGATAGCAGCTGCGGTCCCCGTCGCTGCCCCACTGCACAGTCCCCGCTGGGTCAGGTGGCAGCCGGCTGAGGATGCTGGTGTTGATGGCCAGCGCGGCTAGCCCGTAGTCGGTGAAGAGCACTGTCTCACGGCGGCAAGTGGGGCAGGAGATGAACTTGTACTTGGGACAGGACTCGTATAAGATCTGCAGGCACTCCTCACACACCGAGTGCAAACAGGACAGGATGCGTGGGCGCTTGCCTGCAAAGTTGTAGGTGTGTCCACAGGTGGGGCAGTCCAGCGGTTCACACGGCATCACTGGGCCTGAGGAGGTGGAAGATGAAGAGGAAGAGGTGGAGGAAGAGCGGAGCACGTACTGGTTGACGATGACGTCGTCCATCTTGTAGTGGAACTGGTGGTAGCAGATGTCGGATGTGCTGGTCTTGCGTTGAGCAAGATAACTGGCTTCCCGGCGGAGGATGGGGGCAGGAGGAGACACTAGGGGTCTGGGTGGAACCACGGTGTTGCCGTTGACCTCCATGGACAGGTCACCACATGCTCGGTTGACGATCACCTCCCCCTCACCTCCTCCATCCCAAGCGACGCGGGGAGGTGGGGCGTAGCGAGGCTGGGTCATGGGGACCGGACACTCACGAGGGAACTTCTCCGATTGGATAATCTTGACAGTGTCCATGGGGATGGTCACAGGTTGGCGCCGCAGGCAGGACATTCACTCCTAGGCTCGGTGTTCTTGGCTAGAGGAACTTGGTGTAGCGTACAGTCCTGGGAAGAATGTCTTCAGTGCACTGGGGGAGGACACTCAGCCATTGCAGGGAACATGAGGACGGATGGGTTTGTCCATTGCGGTCTCAAAGTCCCTCCTTGGTCACGGGCTGTGTCACCCTGAGTCTTTATGTGGCACAGATGGACAACGACTTCCAGCCAGTGCACAGTATAAAAAGCCCTGAAGGACAATAGAGGACTATGTCTTGCTTCAGAGATCACAACAAGTTGCAGTTTGTGGTTCAAGTGGTTATAAAAGTCTTGAGGCAACAACTTACACCCTGTTCACTGATATTGCACCACTGAGAGTTGTTAATTCGATATAACTGGATATTCAGTGATATTATTACTTATAAATGAATTGCTGAACACTTCAAAGTGCATCACACTTAATATCAGAAGATATGTTGGCAATTGTTTCAGTGTTTACACACTTAATATTTTGACATAAATACAGTAAGGACTTAAATACAGAGTACCTTGAAGAGAATCTTAGGATCTTACTAAGAAATACTGTTTAGCTTAATACTGTTGTTAACCAAATGTCCGTAGACTTTCTCATAAGTTGCCTAATGAGTTTCAGAAGGGAACTGATGCAACTAATGTCACAACCTTCTTCCTGTTTCAGGTCCCCGTTGTGGTATGACGCTGCCCTGTTTTTGCTTCCCCTTGTGATTGGCTATGCTTACACCTCCCTGACCTTTGTTCTGATAAGCTTTTCAGGGAGGTGCTCATGTGGCATTGGAAAGATCTGGAAGGTGTTCAGAAATCCTTAAGGGTCTGCGTTGAGCTTGACAGATTGTGCGTCAACTCTTTGGTGACGTGACAGGTCCGAAAGTGTCTCAGGAGTCTTGCCAGACCTTCCTTGCTTCCAGCACTTTTCCCAAAGTGGTGCAGATATGCAGACTCATAGGTAGTGCTGTTTCTGTTCCTGGAGGGGAAAAAATAAAACAGTTCAGATGATGCTAATGCAAGGACACAGCTCAGCCTTTTCCAGGCCATTTGCCTGTACTCTTGGGAACAGTGTCTAAAAAGTGTCCTGTCATCTAGAGCTAAGAACACAGCAATGGGGAAAATCTGATGAAGAAACTTTAAGAGCTGATTCTGTGCAAAAGACTGTGATCTGCGCAACATGTCCATTCACAGCAGAAATCTGGAACCCTGCAGGATCTTTTCCAGTCTAAAAAACTGTCTTGCTCTATCTGCCAGCTGCCTTCTGCGGCCCTGTGGGGCATGGGCACTGTGGAGGAAGAGGCTGAGGACCTGACCACACAACAATCTGTACTTCTGCTATGACCCTATACATGTATTACAACACAACACATCACTGCAGAAGCCAGCAACTCTAAAATGGCTGCAAGTGCTTATTTGAAGTCAGTTGTGAAATACTGTTCGCAACCTATTTTACTTTCATAATGTGGTATATTTCAGTGAAACAGAGTAGTCAATGAGAAAAAATTAATTATGGATTTTATTATGCATAAATTGTTTGGAAGCTAAAAAGTGGGCGTGGCTTACCAAAATAAAGATTATGAAGAGAAACACTGTTTTTCTTTAAAATAATACATGCATAGCCTACCAATATACTGTAATATGCATGTTCTGATTTCATGTTGACTTGTTCATGTTGGTTTCATGTTGAATGAGCTTGTGCTATATTTACATTTAAGATATTTTGTAGACATTCTTATCCAGAATGATACAGCGTGAGTAGTATTGTGATATATTTAGGAATATATTGTCAACAGCTAAAAGGAAGATGTAAGGCATGACGCACAACCTCTTTTTTTTCGTGACACTGTACTCACAATGTACAATAACATGGTTTGAGTATCGCACTGTTTTTATAAAAGTATTATAGAATTCTATTAAAAACACTAATGAATTTTTCAGCTTTGTATGCTATAGTATACTGACCAATAAGCATCCAGGACCAGAATCTGTTTCAGTTTTGTTTCAGTAAGTCATTTTTGGTTAGATGGGCATGTGAAATGGTGTGACAGTTTTAAAACGGAGTTATCTGAGATAAAAATGTGGTTAGATGTGGTTTGTGATTGTGTGTGAGCTTTATTAACAGTGGTGAGCACACTGACATATCTGTAATAGTTCTCTGCACGCTATGCAAGATGTGATGATAGAGAATGTACTAGAGAGAAAAAATGAGAGGGAGGGAGAGAGAAGCAGAGAAAGAGGAAGCTGACCTACATGCAGCAGAAAAAGGTAGAGAGAGAACATGGGTCCTTTTACTCAACATCCACACTGTGCTTGTGATCTTTTGTGATAAAATAGAACACTTCCATTATAATTAACAAAGCTGCTTACACTGCATGCGCGTGACAGCACTTTAATGAATATCACAGGAGCATCTAGTTTTGTCGCATCACAGTGCTCTGCTCGCTTGCAGAGTCGAAGAGGAATGGTACATTCATGTTGGAATTACCATAATTACCAGATTCTGATTAGTAAAAACAGTCTTTGGACTTGTAATTACACATTGGAAACTCTGAAATTAATGAAAGCCTGTGGTGAGATTATATAAAAACTAATGGTAGTGACATCAACACGGATAATAAAACAAAGTAGTCCATATAGAGTATGCATTATTTTCCAAGCCTTCTGAAGCTAGACCTATATGAGAGCACTGTTAAAGGAACAAAACAAATGTAAGTAATAATTTTTGAAAATTATTAAAAATTACCTAAAAATTTATCCCTGCTTATTCAAGGCAGTTACATAGCTACTGCTATACATTTATAGCATTCGAACATGCATGCCGATGTTTGCGATCTTGCTGTTAATGACAATCACACAGACTCTCTTTTTATTGAGATAAAAAATGACAAAGGTAAAAGCATTATTGCGGGCGTAATTTACCGCTCCCCAGATTCTGACTTAAATATTTTTAATAACAAATTTGAAGAAATATTTTTACACATAAATAAATTAAATAAAGACTGCGTCCTCCTTGGAGACTTTAATATTGATGTCTCCAAGGACGATGCAGCCAAAAACGACTTCATTAACATACTACACTCCTCCTCTTTCTTTCCAACTATAAATATATTTACAATATATTAATATATTATATAGTCACAAATAATTCTACAACTGTTATAGACAATATTGTCACAAATATACGAAATGTTAAGCTTGAATCAGGAGCTTTACTTTCTGATATAACTGAACATTACCCAACAATATTGTACTTTAATCTTGATTACAAATGTTTACCTTCATGTCAACTGGTAAAAATTAAAGTAGTAAACGACAGAACAATGCATCAACTTAAGGCAAGTCTGCAAGCTAAAGCATGGAACACGGTTTATTGCTGCTGCGATCCTGACACTGCATATGATTCCCTGGTAAATGAAATAACAGATTCCATTCACTGCTCCATTCCTTTAAAAACTGTCACACGCAGTAGGGCAGAACACAAACCCTGGCTAACAAGGGCAATCTCTAACTCCATCAAACAAAAAAATAAACTTTACCAAATATATGTTAAAAAACCAAATATAGAGAATAAAACTTAATACAATGTTTACAAGAATAAACTGGTATATATAATCAGGAAAAGCAAATATAGTCACTATTCTGAACTTATAAAAACCTCGCAGGGAGACTCCAAGAAATCATGGAAAGTGCTGAATAATGTTTTGAATAGGGGCCATAAAGACACTGTGCTCCCAGACACAATAAATAATACTGATCTTGCAAATGAATTTAATAATTACTTTGTATCAATAAGGGCTAATCTCTCAAAAAACATAACTCAACCACACAGTGTCTCTTACAAACAATATATGTCAGGCAACTATCCAAACTCCTTCTTCCTAAAGCCTAGAGACACTACTGAACTGCATAATATCATAATGGCTCTGAAGAGCTCAAATTCTGCTGGAGAAGATGAAATTAGCAGTAAAATATTAAAAAGTATTGCCAAAGAAATAATTGAACCACTTACACACTGTATTAATCTCTCACTGCTCACAGGAACTGTTCCCAAAATGACAAAAATTGCAAAAATAATTCCGATTTTCAAATCTGGTGATAAAAATGACATAACAAATTATCGTCCCATATCCATCTTACCAACTCTTTCCAAAATATTGGAAAGAGTGGTTTATAATAGACTTATTAATTATCTTAATACACTGAACATACTCAACCCATCCCAGTATGGCTTTAGAAAAAAACACACCACCTGTATGGCGATCCTTGATCTTACTGAAAAGATCAATGATGCCATTGAAAAGGGGGAATATGGTATCGGTGTATTCTTAGACCTTTCAAAGGCCTTCGATACCATCGACTTCACCATACTACTGTACAAATTGCACCATTATGGAATTAGAGGCCAACCACTGAATTGGTTCAAGAGCTACTTACACCTGAGGCAACAATATGTAACTATTCACGAACAGACACCAGAAAACAAACACATTAAATATGGTGTTCCACAAGGATCCATATTAGGTCCTATCCTCTTTATTATTTACATTAATGACTTGGAAAATTCCTCAAAGATCCTCCATAAAGTAATCTTTGCAGATGACACTAACTTGTTCCTATCACACAAAAATGAATTTGAACTTCAACAACTACTCAACAAAGAGCTTCAGAATGTGGATAACTGGTTCAAAGTAAATAAACTATCCATAAACACCAGTAAAACCAACTACATAATATTCTGTCCAAATAAAAGACAACGTAATTTCGAGGATTCAAATTTCCAGATCAAAATAAAACTAAAAAGGAACTAAAGAGAGTGAAGATGACTAAATTCTTGGGTGTCTTTATAGATGATCGCCTAAACTTTAAACACCATATTGAAAAAAAAGCTATCAAAATATGTTGGTCTGTTCTTTAAGCTTAGACACCTGCTTCCCCACGCAATACTACTTACTCTTTACAAAACCCTCTTTGAACCCCATTTAAATTACTGAAATATTATATGGTGCAATACTTATCCCACTCACCTAAAAAATTTTGAAATTCTACAAAAAAAAAATCATTCGTGCCATATCATGGTCTGATTTCAATGCTCCAACTCATTCTATTTTCTCTAGGTACGGTCTTTTAAGACTTACTGAATATAATATATTTCACAATGCATGTACTATGTATCAGGTGGTCTTTGGTTTGAATAACAGTCTATGTGAGCTTGTTCCCATCCGCTATCCCTGGCACACTTACCTCACTAGAAACACGCACATTATTACTGGTAAAAAAACGGAGATTAAAAAGCACTGGTATGAGTGTAGTGTGCCGGGGACCGCGGATCTAGAATGAGCTGGATGAAAATTTGAAAAACTCAAGCTCTATTTTTTTCATCTTCTTCATTTATATGTTATTTTCATACAGTACACACTTACTCACACTGTTGGTGACAACCACATGTACTTATCGAGTCTTATTGTCTGTATGAACAAGAGGCCATATCTATTCTTAAACTAGTTATGAATATCGACTGTAACAGTGAGGGACTAAAGTAAATATCAAAGATGGCGACTTCAAAAACACTGGAAATTCTTATGACAGTTGATGTTCAGTTGATGGTGCATTCACCTGACAGCAGCTTTATAGCCGAGTGGAGAGTGAAGCGTGTCAGTCTGACAGAAGAGGTTTGCAGAAAATGCAGGTGCATGTAAGTTCGGTTGTCACTCCCAAAAATGAACTGTGAGTGTGAACTTAACTGTATTAAACACATAAATACAGATCTGACAACCATATTCTGTTGCTGCATGAACGTGACCATAATGGGCTTTATTTTTTCTTCAATGTTTTTTAAGACAATAGAAGAATTAGTATAATGTACAGTATTTTGCTGTCCACCGAGATATTTGTGTGCGAATATGTGTTTTTCCTGCTGAGATTCTGAAGCATGCAACCAACTGACACATTTATATCCCACAGGACATGAGAAGCCTTCAGACAGTAAACACTGAAAGAAAATCGCAGAGAACTTTACTGCAAGCCGAGTGACTGTTTTCAAGTCTAAGTGGATACATTAATTTACAATTATTCTCACGGTTGTTAGTACATCACATGTCAATGGACAATGCTGGCATTGCAGATATAACATATACAATGTATTTACCTTAAGAATGTATTTCAGCAGTCAAGAAATAAGTCATTTACCACAGGAATCAAACGCGGCTATGATTCACGCATGGCGTGAATGCGCCGTAAGCTAGATTGTCTATTTATGGCGTCTCTCCACTATCTGTGTTCTTCTTTCCTCCTCCCCCATTCATCCATTTCTGAAGATTCGCACTGTTCTCCACCCACAGCCGTGGACCTTCACTCACACACACTCTGGAACATGTGCAGGCGAGCGCACGAAAACACGCTTGTTTTGAACCAGCTCCTTGACGTTGTTGTGACCATTCTGACCTAATAACTAGTCATCATAACCTCTCTTTATTCTATTTCCCAGCTCTCTCATTGGTTTAGCTGCTTTCAATGATTTAAATAGGATGCGGACACAGGATGTGTCATCAAACCGTCCTCCATTTTCTGGAGGTCACAGAAGCACCGATCAGCCAGTAACTGTCAGTCACATTCATTTGAGTTGCCACGGCACCGCAGAGCTGCGAGGCAGAGCCAAAAATAACCACACGCTCTTACTGGTTCACACACACACACACACACACACACACAAAGGTGTGAATAAGCTTTCTGACATCAGCGTAGTCAGCTGGTGCATGGGCGTTGGAAACCGTGAGATGTGATGAGTGAAATTATTCTCAAGCCTTCAGACATTTCTATTTAGAGATAGTCAGTTATACGGGGGAAAATTATATACATATATATATATTTATATATATATATATATCTCTCATGAGTCTTTTATGCTCATCAAGGTTATATTTATTTGATCGAAAAGCAGTAATATTGTAAAATATTATTACACTTTTATTAATAATATTGGTTTCCTATTTAAATATACTTTAAAATATTATACTTTAAAAGTTTTCACAATCTATTACTCTAGACTTCAATGTTACAAGCTCCTTCAATTATAAAATGCTTATTTTGTGTATAATTTAATGTTGAAACTTTTGTGCTGCTTTATTTTATTTTTTTTGGAACCTGTGATACTTTTTTCTTAGAATTTTTATTTTTTTAATTTTTAGAGGAATAAAATGTTTAAAATAACAGCACATTCAAAATAGAAATATTTTCTCAGTTTACTATTACTTTTATTTAACACATCTTTGCTGAATAAATGTATTAATAGAAAAAAAGAAAGAAAGAAAATATTTACTGACCCCAAACTTTAAATAGTAGTTTATATTGTAACCTATAATTCATATTTTGAATTTTTGATTATAAATCAATTCAGCTTCAACTCAAAGCAGAAAATTCAGCTTTGCTTCTCAGGAATAAATTAAATTTTAAAATATATTAAAATAGATTTTAAATTGCAATAATATTTCACATAAATACTTTATTCTGTATTTTTGATAAAATAAATGCAGCCTTGATGAGCAAAAGTGTCTTCTTTAAAAAACATTAACTTACTGATCCCAAACTTTTGATTGATATATATATATATATATATATATATATATAAAATTGCATTAAAAATACTGCATAAATTATTACATCAGACATTAAATAAACATGTCAACATTAGCATTAAAAAAGATCTTGTAACTGTGACATGAGTCTAGTGCTCTCCAGTGTACATATGTTCTTTTTGCACTGTGTATCGATTAATCTGTTTGTTTGTTGGTCTCTCATTGCACACAGGATTTCATATTTGATAAGTCAAGCTCCTCCGTTATGTAAGAGGCTCATGAGAGAGACAGACAGCAGATAACATACTAAAGCAGGCCAACAGTCTGCTGCCCTGTACGGCACTGCTGCGCTTAATGAAATCATGTGTGTTCACCCTGTCAGCACAAAACATGATGAAGAGAGGCAGAGAGGATGAGGTAGAAACAACAAATAACTGAGATGAGCTGGGCTGAGATTTCCAGAAGCATGGTAAGCCAATGGTCTCTATGATCTCTATGGCCCCTATCATCCAAAAATGAAAATTTGCTGAAAATTTTCTCAGAAATGTAGCATTGCATCACTTGCTAAGCAATGGATGCTCTGCAGTGAATGGGTGCCGTCAGAATGAGAGTCCAAACAGCTGATAAAAACATCACAATAATCCACAAATAATCCACAACACTCCAGTCCATCAATTAAAGTCTAGTGAAATGAAAATCTTTTTGTAAGACAAAAGAAATAAATCATCATTTAAACCAATGCTTCTGGCTAAAATACGAGTCCTCTATCCATAATGTTTCTTTCTACAGAAAGAAGTTGTCTTGTCTAAATAAGGAGAGAAATTTACATGCTAACATCTTCTGTGACATTTTTTTGGTTGCTTATTTTGTATTCCTGCGGTATCTCACTGTAGATGATTGAAATCTCATTGCTATAAATAATGTGGAGTCAATATTACTCAGTAATAATTAAAATGCTCCATATAATTACTTTTTTTTAACACTTAATACAAGAATATGTATTATGAAGACAGGCTCAGTTACTGAATGCACTGAGTCAATGACATTCTTAAGTTCATTCAGAACCTTATCACATTGTCAAGACATCACATTCCAGCACATTCTGGCACCACCGTGACATAAAAACACATTCATATAACTGCCCTTCCCCTATTTTTCCAAGGATATAATATTTATTATTGTATTCTAGTTTAATATGACGAAACAAATAAACGAATAAATTTGTGGGCGTAATACCTCAAACCCGTAAAACCTCTGTTTATCTTTGGAACACAGTTTAAGATATTTTAGATTTAGTCCGAGAGCTCTCAGTCCCTCCATTGAAGCTGTGTGCACAGTATACTGTCCATGTCCAGAAAGGTAATAAAAACATCATCAAAGTAGTCCATGTGACATCAGAGGGTCAGTTAGAATTTTTGAAGCATCGAAAATACATTTTGGTCCAAAAATAACAAAACTTACAACTTTATTCAGCATTTTGGACCAAAATGTATTTTCGGTTCGGAACAACATGAGGGTGAGTCATTAATGGCATAATTTTGGGTGAACTAACCTTTTAATGTCTAAAATGAACATCAGTGAATAGGATCATTTGGGCTGCTGCATAGTATTGAAAATTATAGCCAATTTAAGCATTGTTTTATTGAACTAGCATTGGCTTCTTTCTGGGAAACAATACGACTGCTTTCCACGATCCAATCAAATCCTGATGGATAAAATCGAGTCCTGCCATCATTTTTTCTCACAAAAAAAAAAGTTATATTACAGAAGCGAAAATCACTTTAAAACGCTGAAAATCATCCATCTGAACAGAGTGTGATATAAAACACAGAAAGCATGTAAACAGATGGATGCACGGTCATCAAAATATCTAGAACATTCCTGTGCTCATATCCCACTCACTCCCACTAACACACACACACACACACACACACACACACAATGCACAACAAAAATACACACAGGTACCACCCAGCACATTCCACAAGCACATCTCTCCCCACCACCCGTCTCTGTCTCTGTCTCTCTCTCTCTGGATGCATTTCACCTGTGCAGTGAGACTGTCAGCAAGAGGGGCAGCATGTCCTGTGCCAGCGATGCTATCAGCTGTTGACCTCTGTCTCACAAAGCCTGTCCTGAGCCCTGCCCTTACGACTGCAGGCAGTCTCACATATGGGGATCTCATTCATGTTTTTACATGAAGTGTATGTACTGTAATATCAACAACTGACAGCATCTAGAATGCAAACCCATGTGTGTTTAACAGTAAACAAAGAACAAAAACTAAAAGTCTTAAACAGTTTTTTTTTCAAATAATGAAATATTGTCATTTTTTAATGTTTATTTATACATTCAATATTATCCAGTATCCCCACTTAAAGCAGATAATACTATATAGCAAATATAGCAACAATATAAAATAAACAAATATAAACAATATGAGTGTTGTTTACATTAAATGTAAACAATATTATCGCCCAGCTCTAATCTGCTAAATTCGATTGTAAGGCATGAAAACATTATGATATTATAAATATTAACATTATGATTGTCTCTAAATCTGCTTTGAAAGCACTAATCATATAAATGATAAAGTCATTTGCATTCTTATTATCATCAAACCTGAACAAATATAGAATGCAGGTGAAACAAATGCAACCAGATATATTTTTTAAATGTCATTTATGGATTTGAGAGGGGATAATTATGCATATTATTTTAAATATTTCCACATCATGTAGTTGAATAGAACTGTGCTTTTTACTGAAAATTTGTTATTGATCATGTCGGCTAGAAAAAAATTTGTATCAGTATTTAGTCATTTAAAAACTTAAATCTAAATGGAATTGTTATCAATAATTTGATTTAAATATGTAAAGTTGATTCGCCCTATTTTCTAAATGCATGTTATTGATTTTATTGTCATTTATTTATTTTTGATTTCTTATGTTGAAACTTATTCAGCATATGCTGAATTACCCAATCATTTCATCCTCATTAACCTGTGCTCTTTTCTTGAGATCTGCCTCCAGCCAATCAGCAACTGATAGATCAGATGACTCCACCCTGCATTTTTCTATAATCAGGCGTGATTCATAATGCAGAAGAAAAGACTTATTGCTACAACTGAAATGATTTAATAAAACACAATTTTATGGAAATTTGCAATATCATGTGTTCACGTATTTATTTTACAATTGCACGAAGATATACCAAGCAAATAGCGAAAAGACCATTGTTTTCTAAATCCACCAATGGCATCGCAGGAACCACCAGCATACTAATGTGAGAGTTAAAAGAAACGTAATATAACATTGGTAGTTTATTAATCTTCAAAATGTTTCTCTGGTCCTAATCATTAAATGTAGCCTATCACTGTAATACTTGACCTGTGTTTTTAATCATAATGGTTTACAAAAAATTTCTGAAACCATTTCCTTTTCACATTAGTTACGTTTTTCTTTATCTGCTTTCTAAGAAATAAGATTACAAGCAATGATGATTAGATTCTATGAATATGTGCTTATCTTCTGTAATTATTTATTAATCTTGTCTGATCGTGAAGTGTTGATTATTTACCTGTTTAAAAACCTATGAATGCTTGGATTTACTTCATTCATGCAGTAGTTTATTTTAAAAGTTTACCATTTTAGATGCTGTCGACTTTGTACAGATGAAAATGCAGATGTGTTACTAACTAATATTAATGAGATCACGATGGCATTTAAAGGAGGCTTTTGGCTGTATTATAAATCTACAAGAACAAGCACAATTCTGTGTTGAATCGTGCATAAATCAGCTCAAGATGAAGCAGATGAAGTCGTGAGATGGTTCTGGAAGATAAAATGATGGATGGATATCATTGTCTTGTACTATGTGTTTCTTTGTGTTAGAAATAGCAGTTGTGTGTGTGCCGATCTGCTGAAGAGAATGCAGGTCATGCTTGTTTTAGTGAGGAGGAAGCAGTGTTTAATAATTCAGTGGCTGTCATTCAGAGCAGGCGTCAGCCATTTTACCCACAGTTCATTTACGAGAGAGACGGTTTGTTCCCTTAGCCTCTGTTAACGTAGATCACCTAGTCCTCTCCACAAGACATGTCACAAAGATCATTACTGACAATTTTAGAAACTGGCCGATTGCGAGAAAACAACACAACCAATTAGCTTAGAAAGGTTAGCATTAGCAGAGTGACATAAACAAGCTATTAAATATCACAAAACATTAGCTAATCGTTGAACTTAACTTATTTTACCACTACAAACATGGATTTTTTACACAACTATGCAAAATAATCAATGAACCAAAGATCCCTTGTCAAAACATTGTAAAGGAATGCTAATATCTCCATTTAATGCTATTTTCTATTCTAAAGTAATGCTAGGATTTCTGTCATATTTTGGAAGCAATCTTAAATGGGATGAAAATAAGAAAGAGTAATGTAAGGACCCGATAGACTGGAACTGTTTCTTGAGGAATTTCTTATAGCAATTTCAGCTTAAATCTTAATGAAGTGCAACTGGAATTTATATCATAATTTGCTTATTCAAATATTATATCATATTATATCAAACAAGAATCTTCTAGCATTTGATTTTAAGAAGGTTTTGAAGAATTCATTCACACCAAGCCTAACAATATCATTTATCAGTACAAAGTCATTATTTTGGGCTGATGTTGGCATGACCTCAGGTGCACAGACACATATTGATGGAAAGTATTGATTGCTAAATCTCCATTGTGTCAGGAAGCTGAAGCTACAGTTCAGGAAGCAAACAGGGACTTCTGGGTGTTTGGTCAAGGTTTTCGGCACTTATTAGTATTCTGAGAGTGTGTTAGCAGTTTTTAGTGCAGTGTCGTGGGAGGGGTGCGCCAGCAGCGGCGGTTATGCAATCAGAGCAACATACGCAGCGCACTGACTGCAGCGCTCGTGCATGCAACACACAAACTCGCAAGCACAGCTCCTTCTCTGTCTTCTCTGACCACACATGTGGGTTAGTATGTGTGTCGGTGTGTAGTAGTCCCATGTGATCAGATGCCCACTCAGATAATGTGAGTCATTGATGGAATCTGTTTGTGTGCACATGCAATCATCAACTGCAACCTGGCCGATTCCACAACATGGTGAACACAGCCACACAAGAATAGAAAGGCAAGTCTTGCGTGAGGATGTGGGACCCAGAAATGCAAACATATGACCCACATGCAAATATATGCTTGCTTATATAAATGTAAAAAAACATTTATTATATATATTTGTTTTATATATCTTATATATACATTTATACATTATATATATATATATATATATATATATATATATATATATATATATATATATATATAAAACACTATAATATTATATAATCTAAATATGTATAATGTATGTGCTGTATAAATATTTAAGAATATATATTTATCATATAATATATATCTATACATCACAAATGTTTTTTAAATTAATTATTAATAATATTTTATTTATTTATTTAAAATTATTATAACAACCAATAATACATTTTCTGAATTTTTTGTTCGATTAGGTAAAGGAAACTTTTGTATGAAATTAAATTAAGGAAAAACATTCTCATTTTGCATGAACATTTAATACATTTACATTTAAGATAGGATAATTTAAATACAAATACATTTAAGATAAGATGCACATGCAAAGATAAACTCAAATGAGCATAACGACCATAAAACACTAACAATACAGCCTTTTAGGCATCCTTACCTGTATTTAGTGACGAGTCTCTAGATTTGGATGAGTGGTGTTGTTAATTCATGAGATCTTGCTATCTTTCTCACATGGGGACACAAAGTTCCTGTGATTCTGCTGCTGTCTCAGGCTAACTCGTCCCTCCGAGCGCTGCCCATCACAGTAGATGCTCCTGTTGCATGCGAGAGGATGGAGGAAAGACTTTCCTGCCTGTCTCCGAGAAGGATGGATGGAAGGGTGGAGGATGGGAAAGATGGAGGACGAGATGTCAGATGCGTCATTAAGCACTGTTCTGTTCTTCTTTTTTCCCACGATGGGCTCTTTTGGTCCAGTGTTGGTCTTGGTCAGTCATTCACTCATTCATTCAGTCACCCAGTCAGTTATGTAAGAGGATTCTTGGATCCACACTCTGTCCGTCCTCTTCTTACTGGGAATTCACAATCGTATGCTATTTCTTTGCAATATCTTTCAATGAGACCATTTCTCTTTTCCTGTCTTCCCCCCCTCTCTCTCTCTGTCAGTGAGAGCAAACACTCATACACACCCGCACACACACTCTCTGACTCACGAATGCATGTTCTGCCTCTGTTTCTGTGAGTATCTCGACTCTTCCTCCTTGCAGACTCTCTTTCTCTCTCTCTCTCTACCCCTCTCTGCTGCAGTGCCTCTGCAGGCTGGATCACGTTTTCAGTAGGAAAAAAAATCTAGCCAATCAGAGCCCCCAACTCATCCCCCCTCCCATTGCAAGCTCTCTTTCTCTCAGTCTCCATCCATCTCTTTGTTTTACTCTGCCTCAAACAGCGTACAGATGCAAGCACACGCACGTGTGTTTTGTGTGGTTTGTCATTGTATTCATTCTGGATCATTCTCACGCATTGAGCTCACGGCCCACAGAGACATTATAAACAACCAGGTGAAAGATGCCGTACAAACACATACAATAGAAATTATGATGCTGAAAGGATGGCAATTAGCTTGTGATGTTTTATTAAAAATGGTGTGCAAAACAGCTGTAAGTTGTTCAAGGATAGTAGGTTTATGGTAGTGCATTATTTATCAGCATGGAGGATTCTGGGATGTGGGGATTGTGTTATATAACAGACCGAGATTTTCATTCGTTTTTAGCTTTGCACATGTCCTTGTGCTGTCCTACTCATAATCCACAGCTCTAAGAGGGAAATTGTGTATTTACGTATGTTTATGTGTGAACATGTGAGTCCAAAACATGCCATATTTATGTCGTAAGCAGTTTGCCCTATTGCAAGCTAGTTGTAAGGATGTTCTATATCAAAATAGTCTCACCCTGAAGTATCTATGACATTCTGGACACAAGATATGACTTTGGTCATTCAGTATAAGTCCTTTTTCCTGCCTTTTTAGCACAAACAAGGAGAAGCTTGTGAATACTGTCCTTGAAAAAGCCTCACATTTTGAAGTTTCATTCATATCTGATGAATTTTACACTGAAGCGTGTAGTTTAAGGACATGTGTATGGTTTCATAGAATAAAAACATCCTCTAGCTGTTTCTGGCAGTTGTGTTTGTAGAAGCTCAAGCTAACCTTGCTCCCCCTGCAGTACGACACATAAAGTAGACATGCAGTCCAGTGTTTCTGCAGGCAATTCATCAAACACACACACGCCATTCACAAAGCATTTAATACGCACAAAGTGTGAACAAGGAATATTTTAATTTATTTAGAGTACAACTAGCTTCATTAACAGGATGGAGCTAGCTTTATCACAAATGCTTTTCATTTGTCAGTTTGAGGGAAAATTCATTTAACCACTATTAACCCGTCAATGTGTGGGAAGATTTGCATAACATTACCAAAATGTTCACGCAAAGAAAGAAGGCGTAACTTCTCGCTGTTGCCGCTGGCACCATGTCATGTAGACGCTGTGTGTCTCGTTGTGAAAGCGAAACTACTTTGTTTGGTCTTCCAAAAGAGGACACAATTAGAGATCAGTGGTTAAGTTGTATTTACAACACTGTGCCAGAACAGTTCAACCCAAATATTCAGATGTATGCAGCACATTTTACAAAGGACTGTATCCTGAACCTAGGAAGGCTGTGCACAAAGGTTGTTTCTATAAAGTGGGGCAATTACAACTTTGCAGGGATAACTTTGCAATGATAACTTTGCAATAGCGCTTCTGACTCACAGCCTGTAAGTATGTTTTCATAATTAAAAGATTTGCTACTGATGTTTCAAATGCTAGTTTTAAGCAGTCTAGAGTAGCACTTGTTGTTGATTGCAATGGATAGCTGGCCAATCAGTGTACACCTCGCTTTTCAGAACAATTAACTTTGTAAAATATCAGATAAGCGGGGCAAAGAGGAGCAAAATAATGTGTTTTTTGAACCTTAAACCACATAAACACATTGCATTACACTAAATACACAAAATTATGTTCTTTTTAGCAATGTCATATGACCCCTTTAAGAAACTAGATAATTCAAAAGAAAAGAAGGTACAAAAAGCTGTTGCTGAGGTGGTAACCTTTTAAAATATATTAATATTTATAATTCTCAAACCCCTTTGTTTGAAGCATGGTCACGAAAAATCTTCATTTGAAGGGCTATCTGGCCCTTTCCCCAATGCCTACACCTACTCCTCCAACCAAAAGAGAATCACATGAAACAGTGGCAGGGGTAAGTATAGGGGTAAGGTGTAGAAATGGGATTAGGCCTAAATGCCGACTGGAGTCAGACAGGAGTCCAATCAATGAAATGAGAATAAAGGTGTGGTTTAGAGCTAAATTAACTCATATAAACACCCAAACAGTCAGTGTGCTATTCACAAGCAGCATTAGCTGAAGTGAACCATGCCTCACAAAAAAAAAGAGAGATCTCAGAAGACATATGATCAAGAGTCGGTTACATTTATGCATTTAGCAGATGCTTTTATCCAAAGCGATTTACAGTGCATTCAGGCTATACTTTTTTTTTTATTTTTTATTTTTTACCAGTATGTCTGCTAGTTGTTGATATGCATGTTGCTGGAAAGGGTTACAGAGTAATCTAAAAAACTACTGTCCACTGCCCATCAGTCCACGGTTAAACAAAATGTCTAACTATGACAATATGATTCTGTGGTTACTTTCCACAGAAGTGGGTGCCCAGTCAAGATCTGGGTGTCTTGTGTGATCAATAAAGACATGAAAGATCATTTGTGCATTATCAGCTTAGACATATTTTTGATATTTGTGGCACTGGTGAAGATCAGATCACATTTCATGACCAATTTAAGCACAAAACCAGGAAACTGAAAATAGTTTATTTACTTTTTCTTGCAACTCTACATAATATCTTCATAGTTGTAATCATGCACTGACATTTCTGAACAGATTCCGTTCTACAATTTAAAATTTCTAAAATATAATAAAATAATTTACCAAATCAATGTTTCCTTTATCTTCTTCTGGGAAATTAATAATTCAATTACACTAATAGATCACTCATTGTATCTTGAGGTGCTGGAGGAAACCAATGGTCTTGGACTTTGATTTCAGATATATCAATTGTATCTTCACTCTAAATTAAATATTAACTTTCCTCCTGCACCCTTATCTTTTCGAAAGGGTTTGCACACATGTTAATCTTAGATTTTGTTTATCATTATTTTCAGCAATTAGTTATGTTAAGTTTGAACATGCTTCTGGCCTTCTTCAAGCATGCATTTTAATAAACACATAAACACTAAAATTCATTCATTTTTATTACAATATAGACAGAAAACATTAAATTAATATATTACAGAGTACAAGATATATACCATGGCAAAAATATGAATGTTATTAAATAAAGTATCTTTGCTTGTCCTAGACAAATACATATATATATATATATATATATATATATATATATATATTTACTTACAAGATTATCAAAACTTACCAAATAATAAGAACAAAATATAAGGGAAAATTTGGAGTTTGGTAGATGAAAGGCATGTTAAAATGGCACAGAAAAAGGCTTTGCATTGATTTGATCATAATGCATCAGAGGACTTTACAGAGAACAAACAACAAAGCTGACTCAAACTTCATATTATTAGTTGAAACTTTTACTCTGCAATTTGTTAAAGGTATAAAGGAAGAACGTGCGGTAAACATTGTGAAATGTACAGTAAAAAAAAGTCTGGCATGTGTTAAATTAGATACTGCAGCAGCTAAGAAAGATTTAAAATGTCTACAAGGAAGAAAAACAAGGAAATAATTGTGAGTTTTAGTCTTGGGTTTAAAATGAAAGTCAAAAATATGTTTTTTTTTCTACTTCCTACCATCAAATCAAAAACAGTACGCAGTACTAAGGAAGTTTTTGTGGAAGATATTATAAGGAAGTGTGAAGTGTTTTGAAAGGAACTTTTGTAACTTACAATCAGATTAATTATTTTAAGTTACCGATGTTTAGTTCGTTACTGATAAGATACAATTTCTGTCCACAGAATACAGTTCTAATATCCTTAACAGACTTAGCTGATACTGATGTGATCTTTAGCCAAAGAAACCATGGAAGAAGACGCAGACGGTGAGGAGGATAAGAGCGTTAGCGTTGACCACGTTTCTCCATAGAGGTTTCTCAGTGGTGTCCGTGAGCTTCAGATTTAACTCTGCCTCCTGTTCTTTAGTCAGTTTAGGTGCATTGCCTTGATCAAATCCGCAGAACCAGTTATAGGCCTTCTTCCAACAGCTTGGATCCCTGCGCACCTCTGCGGAGTCGAAAGACAAATGGAAACAGTTGTTGATGGTTTCTAAAAGTATGTATGTTTTTAAAATGTGCCTGAATCAACATCATTTGTTTTTCCTAGAACAACAATCTCAGCATCAGACGGCACACTCACAGTCCATTCACTGAGCTATGTGATGCATATCACACACAAAAATAGCAAGTGCTATCTTATGGTACATATTTGGGGGATCATGCAGATGTACCTTCTGTTTGCATAGAGTCTGAATCCTGATCTTCAGTCCAGTCAGCTTCTTCCAGATCAATCCTCTCCTCAGTGCTGTTCCTCAAACTCCAGCAGAGCCGGTGCAGCTGTGAAACAACAAGGTCCCACAGAATGAGGGTCTATGCTTCTTAATCTCTATTTTTCAATAATGTTATGTTAATTAATGTATACACTGTATATAGGCCCTACAACCATTCAGAAGTTCGGGGTTGTAAAATATGGCTGTAGTGCATACATTTTCATATGTTTTCTATTTAGATATTATTTAAAATGTAATTTATTCCTGTTATGATCAAGCTGAATTTTCAGTATCACTACTCCAGTCTTCAGTGTCACATGAACCTTCAAAAATCATTCTAATATGCTAGTTTATTGATCAAGAAACATTTATTACTATGAATGTTGAAGACAGTTTTTGTTGCTTTTTTCTTCTGTTGTGGAAACCATGATACACTGCCATTCAAAGGCTTTTCCTAAAGAAATTAATGTATATTTAGCAAGGACGCATTCATTTGCTTAAAAGTGACAATAAAGACAATATGTTACAGAAGATTTATATTTCAAATCAATATTGTCCATTGAACTTTCTTTTCAACAAATAAATAAATGGTTGTGAAAAAATCATGGGTTCCCCAAAAATTGTAAGTAGCAAAAATAGTTTTCAACATTATTTTAAATTGGAAATTTGAATTTTTACTGTTTTTTTTAGATCAAATGCAGTCTTGAGTGTTCGAGAATTCTTTCAAAAACATAAAAAATAAGTATTCTGAACTTCATAGTTTAGTTGTAAGGGCTTACATGTTTGTCGTCAATGGGTTTAGTCATGAGGGAGATGCAAAGTATCAATATACAGGACAGGCCGTAGAGGATGAGGGCGAAATAGAGGTAGTGCACACCACAGATGATCGTAGGACAGTTACTGGGGCTCACACAGCTGCCCGTGCCATAGGCAAACTCAGTTATCATACGTGCCAGACCGACCAACAGACCGATACACAACCCATAGAAAGCACCCTGTGAGGAAACATCAACAACTTGTCAAAAGATAGAAAACTAGATGAGTAATTCTGATGACAAACTTAATGCTGGCTTGACAAAGGCTTGACCAGACCTGGACATTTAAAATAACTTTAAAAGCTTGAAGTTTGACAATTTTACACTGCTTATATTTTTCAAGTATTTTAGCACATTGCTAAGATTAATTATCATTTTGCTGACATGTTAATAGCATGATTTAGCACTCTGTTGCGGGCATGTTTTAGCACATTCCACATTCATAGAAAAAAGCAGTCAACCACCCTTTTAAACCAAAAGCTTGCTGCTCAACATTCAAATGCTCAGTGCTTGCTGTAGCAGTTGCTGTGTGCTTCAAAAACCCTCCCCCTTCCACAGTTCCACCTGTATAGGTCTGATATGGGTTAATTTCATGTATGCTAAATATGGGAGTAATTTCATGTATGTTATATGTGCAGCATCAGTATTTCCTATTTGCAACATGTCTGTGGATGAACTGGCAATAGCAGGTCTCTGTACTTGCTATATATCTATCCTGCCAAGATCACCCACATTAACATTGCCATGTATAGTAAATTACCTTGCTAAACTTTCTGAGAGTTGTCATGACAGAACTGCAGTTGCAGATGCACAGTGATCTTGCTCTCGAGTGTTCATGGACACTGACCTTGACTGTTCCAATATGGCGGACGGCTTACTTCAATACAGTGGCCCATATAAACAGCCGCTAATGAGGCATCTATGCATTTATATCTATGGTTATTACAGCATGTTTTAGCGTACTGTTTACATGTTTAAGCATGTTTCTGTTAAAAGTATTTAACACACGTTTAGCATGTTTTAGCATGTTGCTAGCATATTTCTAGTATGTTTTAACACAATGTGAAGCAACATAATAATCATCAGATACATTTTGATTGTGTGTAAAAACTGTGTGTTTTATACAGTCCTAAAAATTCTAACTAGCCAAATGTAAACAAAATTATTACAAAGCTATGAAATGTGAAGATTTTGCTCACTGCTTCATTGACTCGCTTGCAGAAAATGGCGAGGGTGAAGACAGCAGCGATGGGCGGAGCCAGATAACTAGTGATGGACTGAATGTAGTCGAAGAGCTGCCCGCTCTGAGCCGACTGAACGATGGGGATCCACGCAATACTCACGCCGATCAGAAACAGCATGAACACCCTACACACATGAACATAAGCCTGTCAGAGCTATTCACCTCAGTGTATGCTCATAAGATCATAAAATCAATACCCAACACAAACAAACAGACACAAACACACCTCCCTGCAATCATGAGTTCCTTTTCCTTGGCTTTGGAGCGAATCTTGGTGTAAATGTCCATAGTGAAGAGTGTGCTGGCACTGTTAAAGATTGAAGTGAGTGAACTCATCAGAGAGGCCAGCATGACGGACAACATCAACCCTCTGAGACCTTCATAAACACACACAGCAGTTTAGAGCCATATCACCAAACAGATCAGTCTACTAGAGATGTAAAAGACAGAAATAAAAAATATCAGTTTATTCTTTACCGTTTGGCATCAGATCCACTACTAGTTTCGGATAAGCAATGTTACTGCAGCCCACACTGGCTCCACAGTAGTAGTCACACTCTTTTGGATCCACACATGCGATCTCATCTGACACACACACAAAAATAGTTGACTAACTGTCTTTCACTGTTCAATGACCTTCTGATGCATATTGCATTCAAAAAAAGTCACAAAAATAGCTGCACATTACTTCTGGATTTCTTATCATTCAGTCCACATGCTATTTTCGCATATTAAATGGTATTATTTGGCTCTGTAATTGTTATGGAATTATAAATTGCAGATTTACCCTCCCTGAAATAAGTCATAAGAAGTTGTTTTGGTATTATTTGTATACTTGCTTAAGTGTAAATCAGACACTCTGCCTGTCTAAGTAGGCAGTTGTTTGTTAAAATAAGTTGCTAGCATATTATGTGAGGAAAAAGTGGACCAGACTTTATGCTAATGAGCAAAACTCTACTTGTGTGAGACTAATCAAACCGTAAACTTCACCTATTATTACTCAGTCAAGATTCAGTCAACATATTTGTTGACATAGAAAATAGTTAATCAGTTTATCACCCTTCTCACCCAGACTGGTGTCAGTGTTTCTCACCTGTGTACAGCACTCTGCTGATCATGCCAGGGAAAACCATGAGGAACATGGGCAGAAGTTTGAGGTAACCACACAGGATGCATCCTGCTTTCACATGAGACAGGCTCTTGGCAGACAGACAGCGCTGCACAATCACCTAAAACAAGATGGAGAGTTTGTGTGAATAAACCAGAAGAACATTTCAGTGCTCACAGTTGATTAGTCCGCTTATTTGAAAGAGATTTTTCTCCCCAAGCCTGCATTAATTTGATCAAAAATGCAGTAAAAATAAATATGACACAAATATGATTTCTATTGCAATATATTTGTAAATCTATCTAGTTGAAAATGTTATTTATACTTATACATTTTATATTATACATAGAACATTTTAGGTATCATGGTTCGCCATCTAAAACACATCTGGCAACCTGGAATTGAATTATTTAGAATTCCCACTGTGTAGAGAAATAAAAACAGATGCAAATAAAAAAAGTGAACTATATGAGTTATACAGTGAACCATGAACTATAATAAACTTTTAAAGCTGTTTTTTTTCTGCTATAGTGCCAGAGTACAAATACTGAATACTGTTCGTCAAAACAAACATCTGCAGATTAAATAGAAATGATATCACGTAATAAATAAATAGATAAATAAATTAATAAATTAATAAAAACCTTCATTAAACATAAAACTCTTCTCAGTTTTTTTCTAGTCACAGAAAGAACATCCAGTTGCAATGTATGTGACATAAATAAGCATTTTTATATCTCCATGCAACAATTCAAGCTTAAATATAGATTTGTTTTTAAACAGATAAGCTTATGGGCTATGAGTCTTGCTAATTGCCTATTGAACTAACTTAACCATGTCCATTTGCTTCTGCTACTCTTTGGCTGTTTGCATGTCTTATCTTACTCAGTGGGGACTAATCTGGGGTCTAACTAAAAGCATGTCTATTTAAGCCTAGACTCACTCTGACTAAAACAAGGAGCACACAGTACATCCTGGGAAACTTAAGATAAAAGTGTAGTTTGTGGTCCTAAAGTGGACAACGAAGAGATTTGTCAGTGTGTATATGTGTGAATGTCTGTTCCTTACTATGTGTTGGACATGTAGACCTCTTTTTTATCAAACAGTATGTTTTTATGTCCAAAATGTTATTAAAAAGCAATATGAGAAAGATGTCACATCCTACCCAGCTAACAGGGAACTTTCTTAGAACCTGGCTAACATGATATGAACAAACCTTTATCCTGTGACGTTCATAGAATGTTCATTTTAAAGTTAAACATTATTTATACGTTGCTCATGGAACTTCTTTCAGGAATGTTTCAGTTGGATGTTTGTTTTTAGAATATTCAAATTATGGAATGTTCCCTTAATATTCATGAATGGTAACTGTAATGATTAATATATTAACATCCACACAGTGTTGTTGTCTGCCACCTTAAATGCTTAAGCTCTAAAATTCTGATTGACAGTCAATGTTTTTTTCATCAGCTTAAAAATATTACCTGAAAGGAAAATCACTGATGTCATTATCTTGTGTTGTAATCATTACAGATGTGGTATATGGACTTCTCTATTCTCATACAACTATTATGAATGATTATTAAATCTTTATAGTTATATTTATCATCCTTGTTGTGAGTGACCTTTTAGTCTTAGCCTTGATAAATGTATCAGTACCTGGTCAGTGCACCAGTACCAGCCGGCCTGGATAGTAAGACCAAAGACCAGTCCAGGCCAGGGCAGATCACCAGTGAGGGGGTCTCTGAAGATGTGGAAGGAGTCTGCGCGAGGAGTGTAGCATTTTTCACTGATGTTCACACCCACCACTGACGGGATCGCAGTCATGTATCGTTCTTTGAAGTTCTCATACCCTCCCACCTCAGTGAACGCTGAAAGAAAATGGTTGATGTTGAAGCATTACTCATTGAGCAGACAGTTTTTATCCAAAGCATTTAATTTTCAAAAACGTGAACAGACGTACCAAAGCCCATAAGAATGAATGAACCCACAACCATGATGATGGTCTGCAGTGTGTCGGTGTAGATGACTGCAGCTAGACCACCTGTCGAAGAAACAGTGAAGGTTTATCAATGAAAATCAACTGAGCAACTGAAAAGGAAAGAAAAATATATTAGCAGAAATGTACGCTTGGCATTTATGTTGATTTAATTGGTATATACATAAACAAAATATTACCTTTTGATGACTGTTTCTTTAAAATGATAATGTTTTAAAAATCCTTTGTCGTGCTTTGAAGTACACCTATTTTTGTGTCGGCACATGTAACGGACTTGATGATAATTTTAACTGTAGTGTGATGTTTTATATTACATTTTAAAGTTAATATATTCTTCAAATGTATTAAATTCCATCATTATTAATTACAAGTAAATTTAACTACATGACACCACAATTACCATGCATTAGACAAAGGTCTAAAAAACAATTCACACTTAGAGTAACTCTATTCTTTTCGCACTACTATAATAAAATGTACTATTTCCACAATAAGATTTTTTTTTTTAGGTTGAATTAACCTTCCTTGTCATAAAATATCAAATTACCTGATATTTTTAGAGACTTTGACCTTCACCCACAGAAATGAGGCTCTGCAAGGGTTCTCTATGATATCCGCTTTTATGTTTTGTTCTGCACTTTTTTACACGTTGGTCGCACCAAATGACTTTGGATTGGCTGACAAATGTTTTTGATATTAACAAGCAGTAGTAGCAGGATTTTTCTCATAATGAAATACTCTTTTTCTCTATTACAGTTTCAGGACAGTTGCATTTCCATGGCATTTTTTACTTTATGCGCCTTCAAAAAATTCTCAAAATGAATTTTATTTCAGAAGTTGTTTGCAAGACAGGGCTCTTTGGGCTTTTTAAGCCTTAGCAACTGCAGTTTATCATTCACAGAAGCATACGAACACTCTCAGCCACAGCTCACCTAAACATTTACAGCTGGTAAGATGATTTCTTACTGTTTATTGTTGGGCTGGTTTGTCCCTGAGATAAATCTATTGCACAACAGAGCATTGGGATGGCAGAAGTTTAAAGTGGCAGTGCATTAAAGTTTGCCTTGCACAGGCTTATCATCTATTGTCATTACGGGCAATTACCCATAACACATACACATCACGCTACAATAAGCAGCGGACTGCATGGTCCTTCAACCCTGGACTTCACTCTCTGTTGTAGTAAAAAAATATAAAGTTCATATAAAAATCAACTTCACATCCCTGAACTGCTTTAATATGAACTACTATTTTATATATGACCACTACATATTGTATATAGAGCTTACCACTGATGTAAATATATGCAGGGCATCAGTTTAAAGTGTGCAGTATTTCAGTTAACAGACCTGTTACTGTATAAAGAGCTGTAATGAGCAGCAGAATAATCACGGCCAGGTAAATGTTTAGTCCCAGAGCCTGGTTGATGAAAATGGCTCCTGCAAACATGTCCGCCTGAGAGATGGAAAAAAACAGAAGTACAAAACATGGGGGTGTGGTGCAAATATTTGAACTATCCATTTCAAAACAAGGTCCTTATCTTTGAAACCAAACCCACTTAAGTGTGACTGCATATGGCAATAAAAGCTATTTCCACACTGACATCACGGCCGTTTCAAATCGACTATCAGACTATAACCGGATTTAGTGAAGATCTGACGTAAACAGGACTGGACAGACAGCAAAAAAATATTGAAATTAATTTTAATTCAGAAATAAGGACCTTGTATTTTTTAATTTCAAATAAGCCATGTAGTCTGCATTCATAATAATTGTGAATAATTTATCAAAATTGAGTGTAGCATGGTACTCTAGTGATGGTATGTCACAGTATCCCAAGTATTGTATGTCAGCTACCTCTCAAAGCACCACACAATTACCATGTGATACCGATATTTTCTGTAAGGCTTGACACAGATTTTGGACTCACAGAGATTTTGGTGAAAACATAGAGAAACAAGGAGAGCACGGAGAGGTAGATACGGATCCGCTGCCCACCAAAGCGTTTCTTCAGGTACTCTGGCATGGTCACGATCTGCAGATAAAGAGAATAAAGGGTCATGAAAATTATAACGTAAAGATAAAGTGGTCGGCACATTCATGTTGTGTAAGTCAGCAATGTTTGAGTCAAGTCACCTTTATTTATATAGCTCTTAATACAATACAGATTGTGTCAAAGCAGCTTTACAGTGTTAAACAAAATCAAAAATAAGTTTGTTTTACAATGCCCACTGAAGAGGAAGAAGTGTAAGCATACCCCAGCCTTAATGTAGATGGGCACGAAGAGCCATCCCAGAATAATCACTACAACAAGAGCCTGAGGAAACAAATGAAAAAGAGATATTCTTATCAGTGCTGTTAGTGTTAACTAAAACTAAAACTATTATATATAATATATATATTAACTATATCATTTTTGTTACATGAAATGAAACTATAAAATAAAAAAAGTGCTTAACTGACTAAAACTAAAACCCAAATAAAAAAACCGAAGCTAAATAGAAATATCTAAGAAAATAAGGATGACTAAAATATGAAAAATGTAATACCAAATCTTAATACATAATATAATACTATATACATAATACTAAAATAACACTGATTACACAAATTCATCTGTTCTTTAATATTTTATTAATATCTTACCTTAATGATTAAATATTAGTTCTTCAAATTGGACATTTTTATAATTCTGTTAATAAAAATACAATAATGTCTCTAGTCATATTGTCTCTAATCTCTAGTCATACTGTAGTGTACTATACTTTATACTTTAGTGACCCATTGTCATAAATAGTAGGCTAAAACATTAAATCCTGCCACATATCAAATATATTAAATATCATAGTTAAAATGTTAGACTTCTTGTTAAACATACATTCCACTCAAATCCTCCGATAGCAATCCCAGCAGCAGCTCCAGTTCCTGCTATTCCCACAAAATGCCCACTTCCGATGTTACTGGCAAAGAGAGAGGCTCCGATCTGGGGAGGGGGGTGTAAAAGTAATCTTATTAACATGTGCTTTATAATATGTTTACTAATATACACACATTTGATATGCATATAAGGGTTTAAACTGGACAGAAAATTGATTCTAAGTGATCTGCTACATTTTTGAATGTCGGAAAGGTTACAAAAGTGTAAGACTGTAGCATGGGATTGTGGGAAGTGTAGCCTATTTCTTCAGAATATATTAACTGCCTACTGTTTGACTATATCTGGCAATACAATCACCATAATGATAAGCTGTAAAAACTGCTTCTTCTGCACAGCCTGAGGTGTAATTCAAACAATAACAGCTGCAACAATGAACTTTGTAATAACAAATAAAAACCTTTAAAAATATGGAATAAGACGATAACTTTAGCTTGGACCAAAGCTTGACAGCTCCATAAAAACTGCATGAGCAAAGCATATCAGTACTTTCAGCTGTAATGAATTGTGGGTCGCATCTGGCATCAGTGCATTATGGCCCCATAAAAGATTTCATTCACCCTAACATGATATCAAGGTTCTGAAATTGAGGGGCAGTTTGGGTCATTATCATGCCATATCTGTGATAATGTGAAATCACTCGTCATGCTATTGACAGATACATAATCAGCTCCTACTTTTATGGCCGTTTCAGTCTTGCGTAGCACATTTAGCACAATGATTGATCACTATTGATGTAGTATATGATCGAGCAATGTCATTTTGTCGATGTCCATCACATTATGAGTACAAAACAAGATGCTTTTAAGGTTTAAAACATTTTGGTCAGTTTACTTACCGGCCACCACACCATACTCCTGCCAGCCAGGAAAAAGCCTCCTACTGTTGCTCGATTGGTCCGTACCATTGCCTTTGGACAGAAAGAGCCATTAAATTCAACATATATATGGTTTTAGAGTCAAGACACTTTAAATAGACAACACTGTATGTGACTTTATATAACAACACATTTGTGGAGTCAAAGGCTGATGGATTGGTGTTCATTGGCTTTGTTTGTTGTTCAATTAAATATGTTTGAATTTTCTCAAGATATTTTAAATCTATGTGGATTTCAGATGGGCAAATACAGGTAGAAATATATGGTGCTATCACGAAATGTCAATGCCCTCCGTAAGTCTAATTAAGATACATGAAGGTAATTAATATGTAAATTAATTAGTAAATAATAATAAAACAAAACAATTAATTTTTAAAAATGTGTAATTCCCAAATCTGTATTTGATTTAAAACAGATCCATGTATCATTAATTGTTACTTTCAATCACAAATGAAATATTATAACACAAAAGTTATCATTGGAGTAATTTTTTATTTTATTTTTATTTTTGTGTGTGTGTGTGGGGGGGGGGACTAAATATATAATAATGTAAATATATATATATAATGTAAAAATGCATTATATTATGTTTTATCAGAAAAAAACAAACATTGTTTCTAAAGGACTTTAGCATTTTTTACAAAACAAAACATATTATATTATATTATATTATATTATATTATATTATATTATATTATATTATATTATATTATATTATATTATATTATATTATTATACATTTTTCTAAAGTTTTTTTTGCCTTTTTTTGCAAAACAACTCGCAAAAATGCATTTTATTATTAACTTTCTGTGAAATCAGTTACTGTTCTCATTCTGTTTTAAGAACTTATCTCACACAGCCATTGTACATTTAAATGTTGACGCAAGGTTAACAATTCACAAGTCTGTCAATTGTAGAAAAATCTTTTACAGGTGGATAGAAATGACTGAGCACTTACCCATATTCCCACTGCCAGAACCACCAGAAAATATATAACAATCACTGAGATGTCCGCTGGATTGTTAACATATATGGTGAAGTTTTTTCTGTTTTCATTGCGAACCCAAGAGAATCCGAAATATTCTTCACCCATTTTGCTGGTTTTCGAAGAGGGCCGGTGGAGCAGCACAATGTCCCTCTCTGACACGACGGTGAAGACACCTGGATCAGACGCTCACCTGCAGGTGTGTGACTGACTGTATATGCGTGTGTATGCGTTTACTTATACATGTGCATCTAGAGATGGGTGTGACCTTCTCAGAGTTAATTATAAAAGTGTGTTTGTGACTAAGAGATGTCAAAATCTGAGATTGAGAATCATTAATGATTAACTTATAGCAGGAAGTGTGAGACTGTGTTCCTGTAAAGCCTAATAGGACATCTCAGCCGTCACATCACCTGCATCTTAATTATTGGGTTTCACTGAGTCAACTAGCCTATTTCAAGTAAAGATCCACTATTGTAAACTATGGTGCAGACATTAGTGTATATACTGTAACATTGGTTATAAGGACACCCTGAGGAGCTACACGGCTTTGCAGCCTAAAGACCAAAGAAAGTGAAAATGGCCGATCAAACATTAAATTACAGCCATTATAAATTTAGGGTTTTAAAGGCCATTCTTAAGTGATTCTGTTGGCTGAGAAACTTGGGTACTCTGTTGCCTGATTATAGCCACCAAAAACTGTTTTATAGTGTATTTATTCTTAATCATAATTGCATAACACATGAAATTACCACAGCTAAAAATTATTAAACATTTCAGTCTTTAGTTTAGCTTACTAGCTTAGCATAGCACTAATGAGTTAAGGAAGGCTCTTTTGATTAGCTAGAACAAGATATTATTCCACAGTTTGTATTGAAGAAGGGGGATCGAATTGTTCATGACAGCACAAACAGGTTTTTATGAGTTAGTCACATGAGTGGTACATGCACATGCCATGTTAAGATTAAAAAAGCTATCATATTAGCAAAAAAGGGTCTGGTGTCCATTGTCAATAGTGTAGAAATGTATGATAAAGTGACCAGTGCCACTTCCTGGTGACATGTTCTGCCCAGGATTTCTAAATAACCAGATTGTTTGCGCTGTGCCGATCGATCGTTGTATGACATTAAATAACCCTGAGAGCGGTCACCTTAATATATGAAGCACAGGTTATACAAACCAAGCAGCTTTTTCTTAGTCAGCAAGGCAAATTTGTGTGAAAAACTTGACCCCAATTGTAAATCTGTGCTGGGAAGTCATTCCTTATGTGAAATCACACAAATTACAATTGAAACGACTGGATTTTGCCTGCAAGAGTAACAGCTAATTTGACCATACGCCCCAGAGACCTTTTTCTACAGCCAGCAAATAAATAAATAAATATAAACACAATATAACAAAACGCTGCCATTGCAATTGCAATCTTGTTGGAAATACAAAGCTATTTTGCATGTTTGTCAGTGGAGAAAGAGTTATGGCATGTGTTAGCAGGAGCTAGAAAAAACAACAGCCAAATCTTGACCACTTAAATCCTGGAAGAGTTAACTTTTTTTTATTCTTTTTTGACCACATGACAAAGTGTCACTTTGATTTTTAAAAACCTTGATTTTATCTTCCACATGCTTGCACTGCACCAACCCGATCAATGGTTTTGTAGCACTTTTAGCCGCAAGTGTAAACATGATTGAATGTAAGATATACTAATGACTAAAGATGATTTCTTTGATTATGAATCGTCATTCTTGGGTGTACACCACGTAAACTGCCTGAATTTCTGCCAATATATTTTAGTTCACGTGATAACCATGCTATTCTTTAGAGACCTGCTGCAACACACTGCAAAGCTGAAGGATCAATCATTAACCTATCACGGCTTGAACATTTTCAGGTTCAGGTAGTAGATGCATGTCTTGTTGGTTATATCATGATACACTACCTCTTGTTCAGCAGCCAGATCTCAATGTCAGTTATAACATCTAACAGCAAAATTGCCTATTTTTATGGTCTACTCTCTTTTTTCCAGACAGTGAATACTTTTGAAGGTGCACAGATTTTGGCTTTGGCTTTATCAACTCAGATCATATGGCACAAGGTCTGGTTTAGGAAGACAACTTTGGCTTTATCAACTCCTCAACAATCCCTCTGGAATTCCCAAGAGTCATATCTCACCACAGCCATGAACATTTATCAGAAGATGTAAGGTCTTATAGTCATAAACACCCAACCTTCTGCACAGCCTTCATCTTATTCACTTAACTATACTATTGTAAATCAATCATACAATTTAACTCCTGCATATCACTATTTATGGTCAATTTATGGTATGACATCTCTATTTATGGCATCTCTGCCAGAACATTTACATAATCAAAAAGAGCAATATTACATTGACAAAAGAGCTGGTGACTAATGGCTTTCTCAGAAACTGAGCCAAGATATTATTTACATTTACATTACAATTACATTTAGCAGACGCTTTTAAGCGACTTACAAATGAGGACAATAGAAGCAATCTATTGTCATTTTTTTATAATAAATAAAAAGAAAATGTATATAGAATGGAATTCTAATAAATACTAACATAATCAGAAGTGACTTTACAGTATGTTCTTAATGCGCATTCTTGGCCTTATTGTGCTCAGTTCATTGGAAAAAAGATTAATAGCAATCTTCCATCAACAAGCTCTGACCCAAAACAACTTATGCAGGTGATGTTATGTAGGCTGCACAGGATAATCAATTTGTTAGTTTCATGTGGTTCTGAAAAACTTTTAAAACAACATTTAAAAAATGTCTTGTATTGTAGCCATCAAGTAAAATACCAAACTTTCCTTTCATCATTAATACATTGTGAGTGAACACATCTTAGTCATTGTTATTATAATCATCATTATTAGAGGTTCAAGCGCATAGTGCTGAAACTCCATTGTAATTGTCAGGATGTTTATTATTAATACCTTTTTTGCAGACCTTTTTCCAAACCGTAGGCCCTAGTGCTACAGTGATTGAAAATGCGCAATCGCTCATAACTCATAGACCATATTGTTCATCATATCGTTGCAATCCTTAACTCTCAAGGTTGCATTACAAGAGGAAAAAACATAGAAATGCCTATAACTACTCAACCATTAGTCCATTTGACTTGAATATTGTCATAAACTGTTTTTGTCAAAATTGCCACGAGTGACAATCTCAAAAAACAGGGCCACCATCAGCTAATGAAGGAGCACCTATTAGACAAGGTTAATGAAAGCTGATTGGAACAAAAGTCAGTGGGCCTGTTTTTCTTATGGCCCTGAATGTCTGTGAGAAATTTGAAAGAAATCAGCCACCAGGTATCATTAACGAGTTTTACGTCTCTGTAATCATGTGGCATTTCACAACAGTATTCATATCATATGATATAGCTTCTCATTCTGAGCAACTTTGCCTCCAGAACCTCTACTGTCAATCAAATCGTTTGTTAGATATTTGAGATTATGTGATAAACTTACTTAACCATAAACCACCGCACTCTCTAGGATGGGTCAACAATTATCAAAAATATATGTTTTTAACTTTACACATTTTGTTAGCTATAACATGGTAATTTGAAAAAGGCGTATGGCTAAATATACCCACACACAGGGCCTAAAACGAACACAAATGCGAGTTAAAATCTGCGTTGGTGAGTCCATGTAACAGTGTCAGTCAACAGTTGGCATGTACAACTTTTACAAATTATTACAATGCAATGAAGTGAAAACAACAGCCAGTTTTTGAAGAGATTTTACATGAGTTATAAAGTCTTAAATGACTGTAAAGAGTTGGAAAAAAAATAAGATATGTGTCAGATCCGCATCATATGCATCATGTTTTAAAAAGACTGATTTTAAAGTGAAACCTGCTGAAGTCTGTCATTGATGTAAATCAAAGAATAAAAGAAAAAGAGTCACTGTTCTAGTCACTGATTATCTTTTTTTAAAGCTTGAATAAAGATTAATATGTATAGTTTATGCATCTATAATATGTGAAGATTGTTTTAAAATGCCTTAAATTAAAAGTTGTAATATATTTCAGAGCCTATTAAATGTTAAAAATAATGGCCTTCAATTATACTGTAATGTTAAAATGGCTATAATTAATTGGGAAAATTTAGGGAAAATCCACCAGCGGGACAAATAAATAAAATAATGTAAATACTGTATGTTTAGTTATTGTAGTAGTAATAACTGCCTGTTTTTTTAAAAAAGATTTTCATGGCCGGTAAAAAAACAAAAAAACATTTTGGCCAGAAATTTTATCATGTCACCTGCAGGTGTGGCGAAAAGTTAATTTTAGGCCCTGCACACCTATAAATCCTAAATGAAAATCCAAAACTTAATGAAAGTAGGTTTAGATGATTCTAAGAATGTATGCAATGTTCAATAGAAATCAGACCAAACCTAAAAGTGTTTAAAGAATGGGCCTCATTTGTCATTCAATCATGGAAACGAGCGCAGATCCGAGTGCACAAATCACTCCTAAAACACCCCTTTTTAGCAACCTTGCCAGTTTACGACATGGAGAAATGTAACCCGGCCAAATAGAGGACATAAACTCATTAAAGAGAAATTGATCTTACTCCAAAAACACCTGTTAACCTTGCAATTAAAAAAAATGCATTCATTTGTATGTATTTTAAATACCAGTAAATATAACTAAACATACAAACATTATGAACACTATAGACTATACACTCCACAACATATCCTTTAAATTTAACACTATTACAGAACATGAATGAAAAATAAGTAGCTATAAAATTATATATGAATTATAAAATAAAACACAGATTAGGCTACTGTGGCATTCATTATAAACAATACTCAAATTTCAAGGTAAAATCTATTTATTTAAAGCAAAACTGAAACAGCACTGGACTCACAAGACTCACTAAAAGTTTCAAATAATTTTTTGCCTTGTAACATTTGCTTGTTAAATTATTTTTCGTTCTTTCTGGTCCTCAAATCTGATTGGCTGAGAGCATTTTCCAGCTATGTAAAATTCTAGTGATAACAGAACTCCAACCATTTCACAGTTTGTAATACTCTGCTTGCAGCATTTCTCACAGCGAGTGTCATGGGCAGCACAAAGGCAGGACTCTAATATGCAATGAAGTTATATAAAATATAATGTTATGAGACTTTGCCCTCAGCCAAAACTATTTGCTTTTTTATAACTAAACTAACATTGTATAAATTATTATTTCTTAGGGGAGAATCTAATTGTTTGGACTTCAAATACACAGTTTGTTAATAAGGATAATGTTTATTTGAGAATTTGCTCTGACTTTTCACAAGAACATTATCCTGTGAGCTCCAGGGCCCAGATTTTTTCAAAAAATGTAATCTGGATCAAATTGTTCCAGATTTGGAAAGCTTATATTTTGCTATCCAGGATCACCTGATCAATCTTACTTTTATGCCAGTTTTTTAAAGGAACATTGGATTGGATCACTGTGATCGAAATACCAAATTTCAGGATTACCAAATCCTGTTTACCAGAGCCTTAAATGGAACCAACAGTGTAGCCCAGTGGCTTAGCAAAGAACAACAGTTAAGCTAAATACTGGCGCTACAGATAGCCAGTGTTTGTTTTAACTGTAAGAAACAGAAACACTGTAAAACACAGAAACATGTTACATTCCTTGTTTTGTTATATTTTTAAACAACAAAACAAAAACAAAACTATCCAATAGTCAAATATCATTTAGAGAGTCATGTACTTTTGCAATGCACAGATATCTAACACTGGATCGTTCATAAAGAAATGACAAAGACATTTTTTTGCCTCATTTGTTTGATTGGGCTTTCTCAGTTTATTTTCAGGACTTCTGAAAAATCTCAGGAAATCTGATGTTTCGTGTCATATTTATGCAGACATATAGAAAACTGTAAAGGGTTCACAAACTTTCAGTCAATACTGTGTGTGTGTGTGTGTGTGTGTATAAATATACAACAAACACAAACACATAAAAACTACAATTCCTTATCTTTTTTACAATAAGGAAAATAAACATATTACATTATAGAGTACATGATATAAACCATGGGAAAAAAAAATATTAATGTTATTACATAAAATATATTTGTATATACTTGTCATTTAAATATATATATATATATATATATATATATATATATATATATATATATATATATATATACATAAATATTACTTACAATAAAATCAAAACTTTGCAAGTAGTAAGATATTGTAAGGAAGTATTGATTGTTCCAAGATAAACTTTTGTAACTTCTTACAATCAGATTAATTATTTTAAGTTACCGATGTTTAGTTCGTTACTGATAAGATACAATTTCTGTCCACAGAATACAGTTCTAATATCCTTAACAGACTTAGCTGATACTGATGTGATCTTTAGCCAAAGAAACCATGGAAGAAGACGCAGACGGTGAGGAGGATAAGAGCGTTAGCGTTGACCACGTTTCTCCATAGAGGTTTCTCAGTGGTGTCCGTGAGCTTCAGATTTAACTCTGCCTCCTGTTCTTTAGTCAGTTTAGGTGCATTGCCTTGATCAAATCCGCAGAACCAGTTATAGGCCTTCTTCCAACAGCTTGGATCCCTGCGCACCTCTGCGGAGTCGAAAGACAAATGGAAACAGTTGTTGATGGTTTCTAAAAGTATGTATGTTTTTAAAATGTGCCTGAATCAACATCATTTGTTTTTCCTAGAACAACAATCTCAGCATCAGACGGCACACTCACAGTCCATTCACTGAGCTATGTGATGCATATCACACACAAAAATAGCAAGTGCTATCTTATGGTACATATTTGGGGGATCATGCAGATGTACCTTCTGTTTGCATAGAGTCTGAATCCTGATCTTCAGTCCAGTCAGCTTCTTCCAGATCAATCCTCTCCTCAGTGCTGTTCCTCAAACTCCAGCAGAGCCGGTGCAGCTGTGAAACAGAATGAAATTGTGGTAAAATCTTATTTTAACAATTAATTATGTATAGCTACATACAAGTAACCCTAAACAAAAACCTAATCCTAACCCTAACAATATAGTAACTACATGTAGTTAATTAATATTACTAGGTACTTAAATGTATAATTACACTTAAAATAAATTGTCCTTAAAATAAACACCTTAAAATTACGTGTAACCGAAATTGCTTTTCTGTCTAAATCTGTTTTCCAATAAAGTTATGCTGATGAATCGATATATCTTTCTTATTACCTTATTAACAAAATAGTGAGGTTGTAAAATACAGCTATTTTTGTAGTGTATAAAGCTTTATAAGTTTTCGATTATTTTAATATTATTTAAAGTTTAATTTATTCCCGTGATGCAAAGCTGAGTTTTCATTCATTTTAATCCAGTCTTCAGTGTCACAATATCCTTCAGAAATCATTCTAATATGCTGATTTTCTGATCAAGAAACATTTACTATGATTGATGTTGAAAACATTTGCTTAATTTTTTTGTGGGAACTGTGATACACTGCCATTCAGTAGACTTTCATAAAGAAATTAACGTTTATTCAGCAAGGATGCATTCATTTGTATAAAAGTAAATGTAAAGACATTTATTATGTTACAAAAACTTCTATTTCAACAGATATTGTTCAGTGAACTTTCTATTCAACAAAGAATAAAAAATGGTTTTGAAACTCACGGTTTCCACAAAAATATCAAAAACGGATTTCAACACTGAAAATAAGAATTATTATTAATAACTGATTATTGTTAATAATTGATCAATATAGCAGAAAGCAGTAAATAAGAATCCAAGTACAAAAGAGGAGCATAATGAGCAGCTAAGTATGGCTGGGGGATCAGACCAAATGCAACAGTTAGTGATTAAAGACATTTTCAGGTGATTTTACTCAAACATACTCAGACTGGCTAAAGAGACATTACCAATAACTATGACAATTTTGTTACCAAATTGATGTGGTGTGGTCAGTGTGAGGTAACAATGACAAACAAAGTTTTGCTGCGGTAAAGCCTCTAATGCAATTTGACACTATGCCAACAAATTTCTTAATACGGTAAACTAAAACCATTTAAGAAATCCATAATTTTTGGCCAGCACAGTCTCAAGATGATTTTTGATCAAATTCAGTGAAAACTGCTATAACGCACTAGCGGAATTTAGAAAAAGTATGTTTTCAGCATAAATCAAAATGGTGGACAGGTAGTTTAGCTCAGTGGTTCCCAAACTTTTCCATTCCACGACCCACCTAGACAAGTGTAATATATTTCACGACCCACCAAAATATAAAAAAAAAAAAAAAAACAACGAGTGAAATTACTTTAAACCTAATCTTACTTAAAATTTTTATGACAGAAATTAAGTATTTAAGAAAAATAACCATTTTATTTTAGAGTACAACTGAAAATTTCACTACAAATTTACAAGTTTTAATTTTTGTTTACTGGCGTTAAAATATGTAGTGTCCATAAAAACGTGAAGCAGGCTCACTCCAGTGAAGTGTGATCTGCGCTGCTGTGTTTTGTTGCATTCATGATCCTTCCGTGTGTGTCGGCGAGAACGGAGCACAATCCAACACTTTTTTAGAAAAGCATAAGAAGCAAAGCAGAACTATCTAAAACAGTTTGGAGATTAAAATAATTGTGAAATAGGTAAAAAAAGACCGATTGAACCTTTTAATGACATTGCTCTGAGACCTTCAAAACACGCAACGCACACGGACTTAATTGCAATTTGAAAATCACACTAAGGATATTGCAGTTCATTATTAATGTTGGTGGGCTATATCGTTGTGATGAGTGGGTTCCCAGTTCCCGCCTCCTTCTTCCTGTGATTGTGAAGATTTTAATGTTTTACACTGGTGCCGAAGCCAGGGAGGAAGGAGGGGCGCGCTGCCGAAGATCCTTCGCCGCTGGGGTGAATCCGCAGTGCCATCGAGCAGGGCGAAGGAGTCTGCCGCCGAGGGTGCTCGATGTGGTGGGCTGGAGTGAGTTGCCGGGGGGGGGGGGGGGGGGGGGGGGGGGCGAACTCACTCCAGCCCACCGCCTCGATGACTCCTTCGTGGAAAGAGGTGGGAACCGGCGGACAATCAAACAAAGTTTTAATAACCAAATAAACACAAAACAGCGCGACAGCCCCTCTCGGATGACTGCCGTGCACAAATAAAAAACAAACACAAAATAAAACCCAGGCCTGGTCCTCTCTCGTCCTTCACTGTCATCGCTCCTCTTTTGTATCTTTCCGATCTCCTCCGTGGTTCTTGAGACCGGTGAGTGTTGCTCATTTCCCAATCACTCCACCGGCCTAGCTCTGTTCCCATGGCACTAGGCCCCGCCCCACTCGTCACATTCGTGCAGCCCTAGACTGAACTGTGTTAGTGTCTGTGTGTCATTGAAACGCAAAATTAGCTGCAGCCAAGTGACTTTGTGCGACCCACCTTGTTCCATTCCGTGACCCACGAGTGGGTCGCGACCCACAGTTTGAAAACCCCTGGTTTAGCTGATTGGCATAATTGGTATCAATTTTCTCTGAATAATCCAAGCAATCTAACAAGACCTGTCACATGACAAGAGGCAAAACCATTTAGAAGCTAATAGCATTTTTGTTTTTTGTTTTTCATCATTAACGGCTAATGGCTTCATATTAATTAATTCTTTCAAACTGATTGCTGATTGATTGAGAATAATTTAATCCAAAATAAAAGTTTTTCTTTACATAATATATGTGTACTGTATATATGTATTTTTATATATAAATACACAAACATGCATTTATATATATATATATATATATATATATATATATATATATATATATATATATATATATATATATATATATATATATATATATATATATATATATATGCCCGGCCTCATGATAATAGGCAAAATGAATAAAAAGTTGACCACAAGGTTGCGCTGCCACAAAACATTTTGAGTACCAACAGGGTTGTCCTCTCTCTGTGTGTCAAATTTATAACTTTACCAGAAGCTGTTTTATGGGCTGCCATAGACTCTCAGAGTGGAAGAAGAAAAGAAGAACGCCAATGGATACATGCATGCTTGGCCCCTAATAACTGAGCATCAAATCAGCATATTAGAATGATTTCTGAAGGGTCAGGTGACACTGAAGACTGGAGTAATGACTGTTGAAACTTCAACTTAGCTTCAAAAGAATAATTACTTTATAAAATATATTCAGATACAATAGTTAGGTTAAACTGTAATATTTCACAGTATTGCTATTTTTACTTTTGATCAAATGCAGTCTTGAGCATAAGAGACTTCTTTTAAAAACAATAAATCCTAAGTATTAATAAGTTCATAGTTTAGTTGTAAGGGCTTACATGTTTTTCCTCAATGGGTTTAGTCATGAGGGAGATGGTCACTATCACTGTACAGGACAGGCCGAAGAGAATGAGGGCAAAATAGAGGTAGTGCACACCACAGATGATCGTAGGACAGTTACTGGGGCTCACACAGCTGCCTGTGCCATAGGCAAACTCAGTTATCATACGTGCCAGACCCACTAGCAGACCGATACACAACCCATAGAAAGCACCCTGTGAGGAAACATCAACAACTTGTCAAAAGATAGAAAACTAGATGAGTAATTCTGATGACAAACTTAATGCTGGCTTGACAAAGCCAGGCCTGGACATTTGAAGGTCGATTTTACGCAAAGAAGTCATTAAAATGTTGCTAGTATGTTCTCTTTCATCATCTCGTATTCAAGATCCACCTATAGGAAAGGAATTTGTGCTAACCTCTGCAGAAACATCCAATTGTACCAACTGTGCATGCCCAATGGCAGGTAAGGAGCTGCCCCTAACCAAGCATATAAAACCCCTGCATGTGCCAACCTCCCACTGGCAGACAAACCAGACAATTCTGGCAACGATGATGACACGGGCCTTCTCAACATCTCAGAGGATGTGGAGGCCATCCTCCTGGAGATGTTTGAACGAGTGTCCACTCGCATCAACATTGAGTGGCCAGCTCCGCAGAGTGCCAGCGACCAGGAGATGGATATTTATGACTGACTGGTTCATCTTATACCGACATACAGGCAGAAACTGAAATCAGCTAAACCTGTTTTAAGGACTGTTAAAAGATGGACTAATGAAGCAAAGTGGGATTTACAAGCCTGTTTCGACCTCACTGATTGGAGTGTTTTTTGGCTGCTGCCACCTGTCTGGATGATTTCACAAAGACTGTAACTTCATATATCAGTTTCTGTGAGGATATGTGCATTCCCACCAGGACATTCTTATCATTCAATAACGATAAACCATGGTTTACTGGGAAACTCAAACAGCTTCGTCATGCCAAAGAGGATGCTTACAGAAGTGGGGATAAAATCTTGTATAGCCAGGCCAGTAACAGACTAACCATGGAGATCAGAGTGGCTAAACTACTCTGAAAAGCTGAGAAAACAGTTTTCAGCCAGCAATGTGGCGTCAGTATGGACTGGTCTCAAGAACATCACCTTGTACAAGATATCACCCCCACAGTCTGTGGAGAATCAACAACTGGCTGACGATCTGAATGTGTCCACTTGTGAGGTGCTTGAGCTTTCCACTGTTCACCCTCCTCTAATCTCCTCTGCGGAGAATCATAGGCTAAATGTTTTTTTTTTGTCTTGTTCATGCCCTGTGGGTTTACATTGACAAGACAAGCCATGAACATGGGGAATCTTATTTCTAAGCAACGCCTCTCTCACTGGCTCAAGGAAGCCATCTCTTTGCCAAATTAATTTAAGGGAGTGCGGCCTCCAGGTGGCCTCAGAGCTCACTCCACTAGTGGAATAGTGGCATTGTGGGCTCTGTTTAAAGGGGTTTCCTTGCAGGACATTACTGCAGCTGAAAAACTGGGCCTCTCCATATAAGCCTGGGTTGTCCAGCCCTTACCTGCCGTTGGGCACAAGTTCCTGTCTGTCAAGCCAGACTTTGGATGCTTCTGCAGAGGTCAGGCACAGATGCTTTTACCATAGTTTACCATATGTTAGCATGATTCAGCACATTGTCAAGCCAATGATCTACAGTCAAATTTAGATTTTGAACTTAAAATAGCAAAATGTAAACAACATTTCTACAGTGAAATGTGATTAAACTTACAGCTTCATTGACTCGCTTCCAAAAAATGGCGAGGATGAAAACAGCTGCAATAGGTGGAGCCAGATAACTAGTGATGGACTGAGTGTATTCAAAGAGCTGCCCGCTCTGAGCTGACTGAACGATGGGGATCCACGCGATACTTACGCCGATCAGAAACAGCATGAACACCCTACACACATGAACATAAGCCTGTCAGAGCATATTCACCTCAGTGTATGCTCATAAGATCATAAAATCAATACCCAACACAAACAGACACGAACACACCTCCCTGCAATCATGAGTTCCTTTTCCTTGGCTTTGGAGCGAATCTTGGTGTAAATGTCCATAGTGAAGAGTGTGCTGGCACTGTTAAAGATTGAAGTGAGTGAACTCATCAGAGAGGCCAGCATGACGGACAACATCAACCCTCTGAGACCTTCATAAACACACACAGCAGTTTAGAGCCATATCACCAAACAGATCAGTCTACTAGAGATGTAAAAGACAGAAATAAAAATATCAGATTATTCTTTACCGTTTGGCATCAGATCCAACACTAGTTTTGGATAAGCAATGTTACTGCAGCCCACACTGGTGCCACAGTAGTAGTCACACTCTTTTGGATCCACACATGCGATCTCATCTGACACAAACCAACACAAACATGAATTTCACTAATCGTCTTTGACCCCTCACTGACCTTCTGATGCATATTGCATACAAAAATGTCACAAAATTGCTGCACATCACTTTTGGAATTTGTCAGAATGACTTATCATACCGGTTAGTCTACCATATCTACAGTATATTCCACTGTAATTGTTATGCAATCATGAATTTTAGATTTGCCCTCGCCGAAATATCATACAAAACCAGTGTTTTTTTTTTACTATTATTTGTATACTAAAACAGCATTTCAGCATTATTAGCATTTTTATTAATATAAATTAATTACATTTATAATATAAAAAAAACAAGATGGGAATCAGTGTTATTTTAGTATACTATCTGTAATTTTGTTAACATTTTGAATTATTTTTTATTTTTATATTTCATTTTCATTTTAGTTGAACTTTTAGGGCTATATAATACACACGGTGCAATGCGACGCAAGGATGCAGCGCAAGTGTATTTGCTAGTTTCGATCCGGCGCCACGTTGTTTAATTAGCAAATGGATTCGCGCTTATTTTTGCGCCCATGGGCGTGCCGGTCTAAAAAAGAGGTGTGTTCAGGCGCATTGCTATTTTAAGGAGCAGAAAATAGACAGCGCCATAGACCAACTCAAACCTGGTCTAAAGTCTGGCGCAATGTTTTTTCTTTGTTATTTAACCTTTAATCACTCCTAAAAAGGACAACACTTAAGGTCTTTGGGGTCATTTTGACCCCAAAGAGTGATTAAAGGTTAAAGAGCGTACACGCTGCTTATTAAACACAGGGATGCACAGCAGCACACAAATGTGCCAAATATTAAAATTGAAGGATTGCAATGCATAAGATTTTTTTGTAGGCTAAATATATATATATATATATATATATATATATATATATATATATATATATATATATATCGTGGCCAAAACTTTTGAGAATTACATAAATATTAGTTTTCAAAAAGTTTGCTGCTAAACTGCTTTTAGATCTTTGTTTCAGTTGTTTCTGTGATGTACTGAAATATAATTACAAGCACTTCATACGTTTCAAAGGCTTTTATCGACAATTACATGACATTTATGCAAAGAGTCAGTATTTGCAGTGTTGGCCCTTCTTTTTCAGGACCTCTGCAATTCGACTGGGCATGCTCTCAATCAACTTCTGGGCCAAATCCTGACTGATAGCAACCCATTCTTTCATAATCACTTCTTGGAGTTTGTCAGAATTAGTGGTTTTTGTTTGTCCACCCGCCTCTTGAGGATTGACCACAAGTTCTCATTGGGATTAAGATCTGGGGAGTTTCCATGCCATGGACCCAAAATTTCAACATTCTGGTCCCCGAGCCACTTAGTTATCACTTTTGCCTTATGGCATGGTGCTCCATCGTGCTGGAAAATGCATTGTTCTTCACCAAACTGTTGTTGGATTGTTGGAAGAAGTTGCTGTTGGAGGGTGTTTTGGTTCCATTGTTTATTCATGGCTGTGTTTTTGGGCAGAATTGTGAGTGAGCCCACTCCCTTGGATGAGAAGCAACCCCACACATGAATGGTTTCAGGATGCTTTACTGTTGGCATGACACAGGACTGATGGTAGCGCTCACCTTTTCTTCTCCGGACAAGCCTTTTTCCAGATGCCCCAAACAATCTGAAAGGGGCTTCATCGGAGAATATGACTTTGCCCCAGTCCTCAGCAGTCCATTCACTATACTTTCTGCAGAAGATCAATCTGTCCCTGATGTTTTTTTTGGAGAGAAGTGGCTTCTTTGCTGCCCTTCTTGACACCAGGCCATGTTCCAGAAGTCTTGGCCTCACTGTGCGTGCAGATGCGCTCACACCTGCCTGCTGCCATTCCTGAGCAAGCTCTGCACTGGTGGCACTCCGATCCCGCAGCTGAATCCTCTTTAGGAGACCATCCTGGCGCTTGCTGGACTTTCTTGGACGCCCTGAAGCCTTCTTTACAAGAATTGAACCTCTTTCCTTGAAGTTTTTGATGATCTTATAAATTGTTGATTTAGGTGCAATCTTAGTAGCCACAATATCCTTGCCTGTTCAGCCATTTTTATGCAACACAATGATGGCTGCACGCGTTTCTTTGCAGGTCACCATGGTTAACAATGGAAGAACAATGATTTCAAGCATCACCCTCCTTTTAACATGTCAAGTCTGCCATTCTAACCCAATCAGCCTGACATAATGATCTCCAGCCTTGTGCTCGTCAACATTCTCACCTGAGTTAACAAGACGATCACTGAAATGATCTCAGCAGGTCCTTTAATGACAGCAATGAAATGCAGTGGAAAGGGTTTTTTTGGGATTAAGTTAATTTTCATGGCAAAGAAGGACTATGCAATTCATCTGATCACTCTTCATAACATTCTGGAGTATATGCAAATTGCTATTATAAAAACTTAAGCAGCAACTTTTCCAATTTCCAATATTTATGTAATTCTCAAAACTTTTGGCCACGACTGTATATATAAATGGCTACATGTCATAATGGATAGTCATCACAGAATTAGGCTATTTGCTCGCACACGAAGCAGCTCTGTTTCACCTTCTTTCATTCCGTCTTTGCACTTGCCAATTCCGCCATGTAAATAGCAAATCCGTCATGGCACGAACGCAGCTGGCTTTTAAAGGGAATGGAAGAAGAGACTCTGATTTGTTTATTGCACGCTACGCCCAAAAAACACCCATTACTCATTAAGAGAATAGGGACAACCCGTTTAGACCATGTGCGCCAACCGTTTTTCCTTTGTTAAAATAGCAGAAGTGGATTTGGACACGCCCTGGGTGCACCTGCGCCGTGTGCTTTACACTTTGCATTTAGATCGAAAATAGGGCCCTTTGTGTTTTTGTTGTGTGCTTCTGCCATTTTTATTTATTTTGTTTTTATTTCTATTTAGTATTTTTTGGTAACATAGTATTTTAACTTGGTCGGTGTACTTTTGTGTCCATTAATTTTTCATTTTTTAACCCAGAAATGAAATACAGAAAATGCAGTCTCTGCTTTGTATTTCATTAAAAATAATACAATTGATATAAAGCTTGTTTTTTAATGTATATAAATGTTCAATAAAATTTTTAACTTCTTAAAGTGTCTCTTTACAGATGCTATAAGCACCCTCTCACACTACTGATGTGTCTACCAGCTTGCTTTATGAAAACCGTTGACTTCATTATTTTTATGATCTTAATAATTTTTCGTGCTTAAAAACATTTATGAAATACTCATTACATATTTCTTTGCTCTTAACTGCATCCAGGGCAGGTTCTACTGGCTAGAGAGGATGAAACATAAGCAACAAAATGACAACAAATGTTCATTTTTTTTGTCATGGTTAAAATATTTTTTGAAAAAACTGAAACTTAGTTCAAATTTTTTAAGTGTAAGTTTTTATTTAATTGTATTAATTTAAGATTTAATTAAATTTTTTTATTGTATTTAATTTTATATTATTTCAGATTTAGTATAATTTACACACACACACACACACACACACAAAAAAGTTTCAGTCTTAGTTAAAAAAACAACAACAATGCTTCAAACAAATCAATCTGCAGATGGTTGCTTAGAGTGTAAATCGGACACTCTATCTGTCTAAGTAGGCAGTTGTTAGCTAATATAAGTGGCTAGCACATTCTTTGAGAAATAAGGGGACCAGACTTTATGCAAAACTCCAGTTCTCTGAAACTATGATCACTGTATATCAATCAGATCAATCAGTTAAAATTCAGTCAACATATTTGTTCACAAGTAAAAAATATTTCATCATTTTATCACCCTTCTTACCAAGGATGGTGCCAGTTTTTCCTCACCTGTGTACAGCACTCTGCTGATCATGCCAGGGAAAACCATGAGGAACATGGGCAGAAGTTTGAGGTAACCACACAGGATGCATCCTGCTTTCACATGAGACAGGTTCTTGGCAGACAGACAGCGCTGCACAATCACCTAAAACAAGATGGAGAGTTTGTGTGAATAACCCAGTGCTCACAGTTGGTAAGTCTAGTTATTAGCTAGTTTACACAGACAAGTGTAGTCAAAGTGCTCCTGGGTGCTTCAACAGCAAACTTTGAGAGAAAAATTCCTCTAATAGAGCAATTTCTCTAGAAAGAGGGGATTGTGTATTACACACCATGCCTTTCCGAACATGTCCTTCTGGCTGCAGTTTGTACATCTCACCCTCTGACAGGCACGATTGCTGTGCTCAGTGTTTGGGCTGTGCCCAAGCTAATGCAGCTTCTGTAGATGGTTTCTGTTCTTCATGTGAGGACATCGCAATCGACACATCAGACTCACAGCTTGTTTTTAGCTGCTTCCTGTCCTGTCCATTCTACTTCTGGGTGCTGCTATAGAAATCTCAACATCATTCTGCTTACTGAGACAGGTTCTCAAACTTAACCTGAAACTCTACTGGAGAGCATGTGTGGTTGGAGAAGTCTGAGCCTGACGCTGAGATGGCAGAGGCCTGAGTGGAACCTTCTCCATCAGGCTTCTCCACCCTGTCCTGAGCACTCTTGATTGGATGATTTGTTCTAGGAGAATGAGCGCGGCACACTGTTGACTGTTTCCACCCCAGTTTCTTTCTTTCTGGAAGTGCACAGTAAGCTGATGAAAGTGGTTACCTGCAGACATGCGCGTAATTTGCACGGGGGTTACGGGGGTCATGACCCCCCAAAAAATCAGATCCAGCTAATATAACCCCCCCAATATCATCACATCATTCAGATTAAAATAGATATGAAATATTCAGAATGAATACTTTTGTTCATTTTCTTTATTAATTTCATTTGCAAGCAAGAAAGATAGTATCATATTTTAAATAATCTGTAATGTACCCCCCGCACCGATTTGGTATTACCAAAGTCTCTGGTATTACCCAACCCGCTTTCAGTACCAAGTTTGTTCACTATTTTGCACAGTCGATGGGATGAATGGTTGGAGAAAGCTGACGGAAAGATGAAAAGGACACTGAAAGGCAGCCAGACAACGATTTTTCATTGTTTGTCGACACCAGCCAAAAAAAAAGAAAAAAGAAAAAAAAAAAGAAAAACGAAAAATCCTGACCAAACGGAGGTACCCTTAAGTTAGCTGTTAAGTTAGCTCAGCGTTTCTCAAAGTGTGGGGAATAGAAACATGACAAACAGGTTTTGTGCCCATCTTTTTAATTCCTTTATTTATTGACCATACACTCAAAACAAAGACACATTTAAATGTAAGCCTTGACGTTACTTAACCTCTTCACACGTAAGTTTAAAAGTATTTCAAGGCTACCGTTATTGATCGTAGTATCGCTTTATGGTTCCCATGGAGACGCGCCATTCATTGCTTGTCACACCGTAGCCACAATAGTGCTGAATGACTGATGATCTGCTTTTATTTCCTTTTTTATTCAAAATTTCACAAATGTGTTAGCTATAGCAGGATATATCTGATATTCCGATTGTCAAATATGTGCAAGTGGATGTTTTTTGTTGTTCAAACACCTTTATAACGATCGCATTACTTGAGCTGTATGCGCAACGTATTTTAGGTATCTATCTTATTAAAATACCTAAAAAAATACGTACATTATTAGGAATTTACCACCTCTGGTTCAATTTGAGATTATTTTTATTTTTGTTTAGTTTTTTTGTTTTTTTGTTGTTCTTTTTGCATGGATTTTGCAAAGTGTCAAAATGAATCAAAGCACAACTAGGTTAATGTTAGTCCACACTTGTATTGATGTTATCAGAGGCTAAATGCAAACACAATTATTATTATTTTTTAATCTAATTTTGAGTCTTATTTCATGCAAAGTGATAATATAATTGCACTTTCATTTTCTTTATTTGAAAATTTTTAATGCTGTTATTTGATGTTAAGTTTTTAAAATGTGATGTTAATAAAATACATTTTAACAGTTAAACTTAAAGCCTAGTTTATTAACATTTTGTTGGGGTGATTGGGGACAGGTGGGGCTCGGAACCCTTTCCTACCTCTGAAGTGGGGAATGGCAGAAAAGTTTGAGAAACACTGAGTTAGCTGATGATTTGTTTTGTTGACTGGAGTTGGCTGGCTAGATGTTCGTTTGCCAGTGTCCTATGAGGTAAAGCCAGAGGGTGCCAGGGACTGTGTAGAACCAATGTCACTGAATTGTAACTGCTGTTTGCTCCAATACAGTCACCCGTTTTGGGGGGGATTGCATAATTAAATTATGCAAATTAGCATGTTACCTTTTACACAAGAAAATAATACAATAAATTAATAAATAAATAAATATGCCGCGAGTTTAACCCCCCCAATGGTAGACCCAAAGTTACGCCCTTGCCTGCAGAGATGTGGCATTGGGACAATGTTATCCTTCCTCCAAGAGGGCCTGGTCAGGCACCTATATGCATCTACTCTCAAGCTGTGCATGGCCGCTATAGCAGTGAACCATGACACTGTGGGTGGCAGATCGGTGGGAAACATGATCTGATTATTAGATTCCTGAGAAGTGTGTGGAGGTTTAATCCTCCGAGACCATTCCTCATCCCATTTTGTCAGCTTGGTAGAAAGTTTTACTGAGCAAATATCAAGAACAATAACCATAGGCAACTATAAGTAGTATCCACACCAGTGCACTGTGATGTTCGATTTACTATAAGGGTATGCTGCAGCTTTGTCGTCTGACACTTTAAAGTCAAGTGAATTCTGATTGACTAAATTGTTCCTCTGTGTTGTTATCATTATAGTAGTGGTGTGGTGTGTATAGTAAATGTATCAGTACCTGGTCAGCGCACCAGTACCAGGTGGCCTGGATAGTAAGACCAAAGACCATTCCAGGCCAGGGCAGATCACCAGTGAGGGGGTCTCTGAAGATGTGGAAGGAGTCTGCGCGAGGAGTGTAGCACTCTTCACTGATGTTCACACCCACCACTGACGGGATCGCAGTCATGTATCGTTCTTTGAGGTTCTCATAGCCTCCCACCTCACTGAATGCTGAAAGAAAACAGTTGATTGTTGAATCAAGTAAACACTGAGAAGTGTCCAAAGTGTTTAAATTTCGAAAACATGAACAGACGTACCAAAGCCCGTAAGGATGAATGATCCAATAACCATGATGATGGTCTGCAGTGTGTCGGTGTAGATGACTGCAGCTAGACCACCTGTCGAAGAAACAGTGAAGGTTTATCAATGAAAATCATAAATATCCTGAAAAGGATAAATTAAGTTCTTAGAAATGTACTCTTCATGTTCATGTTGCTTTCATTTTTTTTTTATTGTTTATAATATTGTCAAGAATGTTTTTCAGTTTAATGGTCTTAACAAATTTAATGTGGGGTCACCATCAAGTAAAAATTAATACAATTTTCCGTACTTTAATGTTTTTTCAAAATATTTTTCAAATGTATGAAGTTGAAGCTTCATCATTACTGATTACAAATACATTTAAATCCATGACATTCCAGTTAACATCCAATTAAATGTCTAAAAAACAGTTAGCATTTAAGCTTGTTTTCACACTTCCATAATTAGTTGCATTCCAAATAAAGGTTTTTGTTTACATAATATATGTGTGCACTGTATATGTATTATGTATATATAAATACACACAAATAAATGTCAAGATTTAAGAAAATATGTAATGTTTATATTTTAAATATATTTATAAACAATATAAATATATATATAACATAAATTCTATGTATTTAAATGCATGTAAATACATGTAAATAGTTTCAAAATATATACATGCATGTGTGTGTATTTATATATACATAATAAATATACAAAGTATTATGTAAACCAAAACTTTTATTTTGGATAAGGTTAATCGCGATTCATCATTTGACAGCACTAGTTAAGACCATATATAAGATATATAAGAGACATATATTAGGCATTTATATAGGCATATATAAAATATAAGAGGCATATATTTATTTTTCCACAAGCGTGAACTAAACTTGCCTTGTCATAAAATATAAAATTATCTGATATTTTAAGAGACTTTGACCTTTACCCACAGTAATGAGGCTCTGCAGCGTTCCTGTATGTTATCATTTCATGTATTTTTTCCTGCACATTTTACTTGTTGGTCACACCACATGACTTTGGATTGGCTGACAAATGTTTTTCAAACATTAATTAGTAAAAAAAAAAAAAAAAAAATTAAATATGAGGAGTTCATTTGCAAAAACAACTCCGTTTTAACAATTTTCAAAAATCATGTTTTTTCATTGTGCATTCCAATTAATCTCAATCAAATAGCAGTTGGGTTATTTTGATTAACTAAAAAATACAGCTAACTTATATAATAAAACAATAACAAGAACCATGATAACATAATAAAAAACATGATTTTTGAAAATTAACAAGAAAGTATGCATGAATTTATCTATAAAGTGAGAGTGAACCACTAATGTAGAATATGTAACAGTGCAATGTATCAGTTTAAAGTGTGGAGTATTTCAGTCAACAGACCTGTTACTGTATAAAGAGCTGTAATGAGCAGCAGAATAACAACAGCCAGGTAAATGTTTAGTCCCAGAGCCTGGTTGATGAAAATGGCTCCTGAATAAATGTCCGCCTGAGAGGTAAAAAAAAATAAAACAAGGAGATTTTCTCAAACACTGAGTAACATTCACATAAGTACCGTATTTTCCGCACTATAAGGCGCACTTAAAAGCCTTTAATTTTCAAAACGACAGTGCGCCTTATAATCCGGAGTGCCCTATGTATGAATCAAGGTGCTCTGTCAAAATTTTGACATTCCCTTTAGCAAAGCTCCATCTAGTGGATGCATAACGCAAACCCGGTCAAACGTTTGACTGCAGTATCTTCTATTCTATGCGCCTCATAATCCGGTGCGCCCCATATATGAAAACAGTTCTAAAATAGGCCATTCATTGAAGGTGCGTCTTATAATCCGGTGCGCCTAACAGTGCGGAAAATACGGTACTTAATGCCCTTACTGGACAAAGGGAAAGCAAGCCTTCCTGTTTTGACTGTGAAGGAGGTTGAAACAGAGCAATCACCAGTATTTGATTATTGAACTGGGGATTAATTACTTCTGGTAAAAAGACAGGGTTTGGCCAAAGTGACACCCCTGTGCCCTCTGGTTTCCAATGGAGACAGTCATTGTTAACAGATAGAGCATATAATTCTCCTACCCTTTTTGCAGTGCAAATGGCCAGGAGGAAAGCTATCTTAAGAGACAAAGCTTTAAGTTAGCCAATGGTTCATGCGGGGGCTTAGTGGGAGAGTCTAATACCAGAAGCAAGTCCCAACTTGGTGCCCGCAGAGTGCGATTTGGACGGAGATGATGAACTCCTTTCAAAAACTGGCATACTGAGGCATAGACCTTGATCGTGCTAGCTGCTCTGCCTTGCCTGTGCAAAAAACAAAGAACAAGAGGCATGGAACAGGTTATTGGATCAACATTTGTGTCCAAACACCATTCTGAAAAAAAAAATTCCATTTAATGTCATAGTTAGCACAAGTAGATAGGGCTCTAGCATTGTTTAGAGTCTCCTCTAACTGCTGAGGGGTGGGCTCTCCAGGGGCCACAGCCACAAGCACAGAGCCATTGTGTTCTGATGCCAAATTAGGCCACCTTCTTGTGACAGGAGATCCGCCCGTGATGGTAGCTGACACGGGTGACCCCAAATCAGCTGAATCATCTCTGAAAACCATGCTCTTGCTGGCCAATGTGGAGCAACTAGCAAAATCATGTAGCAACCTTCCCAGATCCTCCGAAGAACTTGACGTATTAGGGGAAAGGGGGGGAAAGTATACAATAAGTCTGTCAGCCACTCAGAGCATCCAGGCTCAAACTGCCGTCCTGTACTTTGAGAGAGTACCATCTTGGGCAATGGGCTGTTTCCGGGGATGCAAAAAGATCTACCTGGGCTGTCCCTTATCGAGCCCAAATTTGGGCTTTCACCTCTGTGTGGAGCTGGCACTCCCCTTGGGAGAGGCCCTGTCCTGGCAAGAATGTCGGCTGCTCTGTTCGCTGTACCTGGAATTTTGATTGCTCTTAGCGAGGACAAATGTGGACATACCCATGTTAATAGATCTGTTGCCACCTGAAAGCATCTTAGCGATCTCATTCCTCCTTGGTGATTTATGTGGTAAGCTACAGAGGTACTGCCCGTTCTTATCAGCATATGTTTGTAGCAAATAATCGGTTATAGGCTTCCAGAGCAAGATGAACAACCCTCAGTTCTAGCACATTTATGTGCTCTGATGAACAAGGGGGTTCCCACTTGCAGCTCACTGACGTGCCCTCCCAAACGGCTCACCACCCTGTCAGTGATGCTATTCTCCGAGGAGTAAGACATGCCTCCATTGTCAAGAAATTGAACTGTAGACCTAGGAAATCCACCTGCTGTTTGGGCTTGAGACTGCTCTTCTTCCAATTCACAGGGAACCCCAGGAACTGAATCATGTTCTGAATCACCGGTTCTTGGGCAGGAGCACAAATTAGCCAATTGTCCAGATATGGCAGGATCTTGATCACTTGTAACTGAAGAGGAGCTAGGGCAGCTGCAACCAACCGAGTGAAGATTCTTGGTGCTAATGACAGGCCAAATTGTAGAACCCTGAACTGAAAGGCTTGGCCTTGAAAAGCAAAGTGGAGGAAGGGCCTGTGCACTGGGCAAATTGGAACACGAAAATAGATAAATATATACATTTTAGATCCAGAGAAGTGAATCATTCTCCTGCACTTGTGGACTGCCTTACAAAAATATATATTTTTTTAATGGAAGATCTTTCAAGTATTGGAGTCCCCTGAGGTCTAGAATGGAATGATGACCACCATCTTCTTTGGCACTATGAAATATGTTGAATAAAATCCAATCTGCTGTGCTTTGAATGGCACCTTTAAAATTGCTCCTTTTTTGCTCCTTTTCTATCTCTTCTACCAATATGGACTTCAGTAGTGAGTCCTCGACAACAGTCATTTGGACTTTTGAAAAGGGTGGATGGTGTCGCCAAAATTGCAGTCTGTACACTTGAGCTATGGTGGATAAAACCCATGGGTCTGAGACAATTTTTTTCCCAACTAGCCCGCAAAAGTTTGGAGGAACTGTCGACAGCTGGCTCCTGATCCCTATGAAGGTCCATCTCTGCCTGCATACCTCCGTGAACTTCCCTGTTGGTTTCCCCCACAGGGCTGAGATTTCCTTTGGGAATATGTGGCAGGATTCTGCCCTTGGGAACAAAAGCTCTGGCCTTGAACAACAGCTGGATTACTACACATGTGCCTAGTGCAAGCAGGTTGTTGTATCCCCTTGGATTCTTTATACTTCTACCCGGAGGTTGTGGGAGGTTTATGACAGGCTCGCTGAACAGTTTCCCACATTGTGATAGAGCGCTCTGCCCTATCCAGCACTTCTTGAGAGTCTGAATGAAAGACCTGACAAGGCATCACTGGCAAATTCATTAGCTCACACCTTATGGTGTCAGGTTTGTGGCAGCCATATTTGTACATGCAGCAGCATTAAAGGACCATGAAACCAGATGGTCAGTTTTGGCACAGTCCTTCCTGGGACAGCGAGGGTTATTGGAAGCATGGACGGGGCCTAAGGCAGTCCATGCAGCTATCACTCGTTCTACTGGTACAATGTGGCCCAGTCCAGTTTCTGTAGGATAACAGGCATTGGCCAACCATCTACAGCCTGCATTAAATTGTAGCTTTTGAGACATTTTTTTCCTAGCCCTTCCTAGCTGTTCTCAACATAGACGTGTAATCGTCTGACACTGGATTACAAGGTGCAGAACTATTCTGAGATATGTATTCCCATACACCCCCAACAGGAGCAGGATCAGGCAATGGAGACTGCAGGCTAACAATCTTGGCTGCACTAATTGCCTTAGTTATAAGGGTATTTGAAGGAAACTCCTCTTTCAGTGTTGATTCATCATCAACTTCTGAGTCTGAATGAGTTCCCTCACATTGGCTCCCTTCTCCTGACTGTTGTGTATCATCAAAGAGAGAGTGGGGAGCCAGAAATGATAACACATCAGCATTCTTTGCAGGGCTGTGCAAAAAATCAAATGCAATTTTCATGCGCATCTCGTCAGTAAAGGCACTCCTGTGATTAGAAGTACATCTCCAGCATGTGCGTTCAGATCAGGGTTGCCAGGTTTTCAAAACAAATCCTGCCCACTTGCTTCTCAAAATTAGTCCAAAACTAGCCCAATCGCGTTTCCAGGAGATTCCCCCTAAAAAATTGTGTCTCGGGGTTAAAATACACGTATTTTGGCAGGGTTGCCTTGGTAAGGGCTAAACATCACGTTATTGATATTGGAATCACTTCAACCAGCAGATATGAAAAACAACCGCGGACTTGGCAACACTGGTTCAGGTGGAGCGGCATTTACTACACAGAGCCATAGCCCACCGACAAGCTACACAAAATCGCTTTCAAAATTGACAAAGAATCACCTCCAATTTTGAAATCGATTTTGTGTAGATTGTCAGTGAACTACGGCTCTGTGTAGTAAAGGCCAACCAGTGTTGCCAAGTCTGCGGTTGTTTTTCCATGTCCGCGGGTCGAAGCGACTCCAATACAAATAACGTGATGTTTAGCCCCTAAAATGCAAATTTTATGCAAAATTGCATTTTATGCATTATCCTAAAATGCAAAATTCAAGGGAACCCCGCCAAAAAATTAGTATTTTATCACCCGGAATGAAATGCGATTGGGCTAGTTTTGAGAAGTAATTGGGCAGGTTTTGTTTTGAAAACCTGGCAATCCTGATCTGAACGCATGTGCTGGAGATATACTACTAATCATAGGAGTGCCTTTACTGACAAGATGTGCATGAAAATCGCATTAGATTTTTTGCACAGCCCTAATTGTTTGCATCTTCCCCAGGACGGGACTGTTGCCCATTCGTTGGAATGCCCTCCTTACCGGGAGGTAGAAATGAGCAGGAGGACCGATGAGCTTCAAACTGATCCATTCTCCGTGATAAACTTTGAATAACTTCTAGGATCTGCAGATAAGTATCAGTGTTACAAATGTCTATTGTTGGAGCTGGCGTTGGATGTTTAGTTGCCTTAGCCACAAACTCATGGCTTGATTTGTGCGTGATGAGTCATGATGGTCAAATGAGTGTTTGCATGGGCGCTTATGACCATCCCTGTCCGATGAACATTCCCTCACTCTTCCATGCTCAGGTGCAGAGCTGCATGCTCTATTAGCGCGACAAATTTGTTAATTTCTAGGTAGTGTGTTTGTAGTGTTGCAGTGCAGTGATTATCCACATCTTCTTTCAAATGAGCAATCCCCAAGCATGAAGGACATTCCCTATGCCCATCACAAGGGTCCATTGCTGAGTGACAAAACCTGCTGCACTGAGAAACCATAATACTCCTGGCGCAGTAGATAAGCCACACACAACACTCTGGCTGAGAACAGCAGTGAAATACATGAATCCAAAGATTCGCACCACTACGTGAACTTACTTAGCAGGCCCTATCAATCCCAACAACTGCAAACAGTGATATGGATATGAGAAAATATACAATACCCACTAATTTTGTAATGAAATATATTCAATATCCACTGATGAATACTCTGAAAAACAAATAAGAATAATCCCAATTGAATTGCTAGTATATATAACTAGCCTAATGAACAATAATGCAGTGATAGTAAATTCTACTAACTGCAATTCAGCAGAGAAAAAACACAACAATTTGCAGGGACTCAAGGCACCTGCACCATCTGGTGAAGAATTGAATGATGAAATATAAATTAGATATTTCTAACCAGTACCAGGTCTCTTAAGGCGAGAAACGTAAAGAGAATGAGCCGGAAGTAAAACCCAATTTTATACGTATAGGAGTTCCGACTCCGGGGTCATGGGCATGACTTTGTTTACATAAGGTCTCGAGAGAAGGCGTTAGTGACGAGTGAGGTCGAAACAGGTAAAAAAAAAAAAAAAAAAAAAAAAAATAGAGGTGTGGTGCAAATGTATGACATCACAGCCATTTCAAATTGACTATCAGACTATAACCAGTGTTTAGTGAAGATCTGATGTAAACAAGGCTGGACAGAGAGCAGCATATCAAAATGAATTTTATTTCAGCAATAACTACCTTGTATTACAAATAGTCCATGTTGTCTGCATTCATAATAATTATGAATGATTTATAAAAATGCTGTTTAAAATCACTTTCAATTGAGTGTAGCATGGTACACTAGTGATAGTATGTCACAGTATCCCAAGTATTGTATGTCAGCTACCTCTCAAAGCACCACACAATTACCATGTGATACCGATATTTTCTGTAAGGCTTGACACAGATTTTGGACTCACAGAGATTTTGGTGAAAACATAGAGAAACAAGGAGAGCACGGAGAGGTAGATACGGATCCGCTGCCCACCAAAGCGTTTCTTCAGGTACTCTGGCATGGTCATGACCTGCAGATAAAGAGAATAAAGGGTCATAAAAATTATAACGCAAAAATAAAGTGGTCGGCACATTCATGTTGTGTAAGTCAGCACTATTTGAAAAGTTTGTTCTGTAATGCTGTTGAAGAGAAAGAAATGTAAGCATACCCCAGCTTTTATATAGATGGGCACGAAGAGCCATCCCAGAAAAAGCACAACAACAAGAGCCTGAGGAAACAAATGTAAAGAGAAAATCGGTTTGATATTTTCTAGACATGTTCTCATCAGTGTTACTGTCACCGCTAACTAAATTTAAAGCTGCTAATTTTTTTTTTTTTTTTACTTGAAACTTGAATAAAATATAATTTAAGATGACAAATGTAAACTTAAGAAACATAATTTTTTCCTTTGGCAACTGAAATAAACTAAGTTGTTGGAATGCTTAATGACTAAAACGAAAACTCAAAAATATAATATATAAATAAATAAATGATGCTAAATAGTAATATAAAAAAGAATGTCTTAAAGAATATTATTTTGCATTTTGAATGATATAGTTAAATATAGTAGGCTAAAACATGAAATCTTGCCACATACCAAAATTATTAAATATTATAAATGTATTTTTATGTTTAGTTATTTTTTTTAAACATACATTCCACTCAAATCCTCCGATAGCAATCCCAGCAGCAGCTCCAGTTCCTGCTATTCCCACAAAATGCACACTTCCGATGTTACTTGCAAAGAGAGAGGCTCCGATCTGGGGGGGTTCAGGAACATTTTAAACAGCATATCAGTTCATTAGAAATGCATAACCAGTATACTACAAGAGCCAATGCATGTTTTTCAGCATTCAAAATTATATATTAAGTGCAAAAAATGTCCAATAAAAATGACACACTTTAACATCTACAATTTTTTAATGTACTTTGTTATGTAAATTACAACAAATTCATTGAGTGCATTTAAAAGGTACAGCAGCAAATATAAACTCTTGACCAAAATAATTTTAATACATTAAAATAAAAATTAGTGATATTATTTGACAGAACTACTTGTAGAATCTGTAGAACAATCTAATTATACCTTTATTACAGGAAAGTACATTTTGAATATTCCATGAGCGAATAACACCCACCCCCCCCAACCCCACCAATGAAAGTGATTTTGATGCGGCCCCATAACAAATTAAATGCACAGGGCCCAGAATTCCTAGCGACAGCCCTGTGTATTACATAACAGCCTACATGAGCCCTTTAAAGGGGTCATATGATGCGATTTTTCCTTTCTCTTTGGAGTGTTACAAGCACTTGGTGCATCTGTAAAGTTTCAAAGACTAAAGTCTCAAATCCAAAGAAATATTCTTTATCAAATTTAAGACTCATCCAAACCCCCTAAAATGACTGATTTTAACACGCCCCCCCATTTCTACGTCACCATGTGGGAAGATTTGCATAATGCAGCCGAGATGTTCTAGTTGCAGTATTGCTGTTGCCTCTACCACCATGTTGCATAGACGCTGTGTGTTTGTTTGTGAAAGTGAAACTACTTTGTTTGGCCTTCCAAAAGAGGATGATATCCTCTTCGTCATGCCTGGAGCTAATCCGTGCTGGTCGCTGAGGAAATACATAAACTTTGCACTGTGGATCGGCGGATTAGCTTTCACGAAGCGGAGTCCAGTCCGGGAATTGTCACATGTGGTTGCCACAAGCTCCTTTGTAGAATCCGCCAGCCGCGCCGTTCTCAAGCCGGCCTCCGCTTAATCTAGGTTGCAGCTCACACTAGGCATCTGGCCTTCGCTCACTCAAGGCCGTGGTGTGTGACGCTGTTTCATTGAGAAAGCGAAACTACTTTGTTTGGCCTTCCAAAAGAAAACACAACTAGAAGTCATGTTTATATAACGTTTATAATGGAGTTTAATGATTATCATCACTCATCACTCCGGCCGGACAGGGGATCACAATATGGTAAGGGGTTTAACATTTCCGTCACATGCTTGAGGTATTCAGCCAATCACAATGCACCGGATAGCTAGCCAATCACAATGCACCGGATAGCTGGCCAATCACAGCACACATAGCTTTTCAGACCGGTGAGCTTTGTAAAAATCACCTCGTTTCAGAAGGTGGGACATAGAGGAGAAACAATAATGTACAGTATGTGGAAAATAATGCGTTTTTTAACCTTAAACCGCACAAATAAATTTAATTATACCAAATAATGTCATTTTTAGCAGCATCATATTACCCCTTTAAGAATTCCTTTAAAGGTACAAATTTTACTAAGGCAGTTGATAAAATTATATTCTAATACAAAATGCACTTGCATATTTTATAGCTGTATTGTAAATATGTGAGTGAAATAAAATACTTTATAAAATATATTAAAATGTTTTAGAAAAAGCAGGCTTTTGAAAAGCAGGCTTGAGCAAATGTTCATTACATAAATATCTAAAATATATTGTAGTAGGTCTAAATTTGGTCATAAATAAGATACATATACTTTAAATCCATTAAAAGCTAAATCATGTTATGTTTTTATACAAAGTTTATGTAAAATATTCTTTAAATAAGAGTAAAATAAATATTTTTCCTGTAAATACACTAAAATGTCACAAAAAGAATATTTGTATTTTAGCATATTTATGAAAAGCTTAACTAAGCATATATTTCTAACCAAAGTACTTCTATTAAAATGCAATTCAATACACTTTTAATGCACTTCAAGTTAGCAATTTGCGAGTGCAGTTGTACTATAAATATGTCATGTGAGTTTTAATATGGAGTAGTTCTTTTTCACCTGGGTATTAACTCTGTCTACTGATTGACTATATCTGGAAATCACCATAAGCTATAGAAACCACTGCTTCTACACAGCCTGAGGTGTAACCCAAACAATAACAGCTGGAACAATAAACTTCATAATAACAAATGAAACCCTTTAAGATGTGATATAAGGTGATAACTTTAGCTTGGACCAAAGCTTGACAGCTCCATAAAACTTGCATGAGCAAAGCATATCAGTACTTTCAGCTGTAATGAATTGTGGGTCGCATCTGGCATCAGTGCATTATGGCCCCATAAAAGATTTCATTCACCCTAACATGATATCAAGGTTCTGAAATTGAGGGGCAGTTTGGGTCATTATCATGCCATATCTGTGATAATGTGAAATCACTCATCATGCTATCGACAGATACATAATCAGCACAGATACAAATGCATATCACATTTGGCACACTGATTGATTGATGTAGTATATGATCGAGCAATGTCATTTTGTCGATGTCCATCACATTATGAGTACAAAACTAAATGTTTTTAAGGTTAAAAGCACAGTAAAACATTTTGGTCAGTTTACTTACCGGCCACCACACCATACTCCTGCCAGCAAGGAAAAATCCTCCTACTGTGGCTCGATTGGCCCGTACCATTGCCTTTGGACAGAAAGAGCCATTCAATTCAGTTCTAGATGCATTAAAAACTATACAAAATTGTTTGTAACTTTATGTATGAAATCATAGCTACAGGATCAGACATATTTCATGATAACACATCACATTTGGTTGATGGATTGGTGTTCAGTGGCTTTGTTTGTTGTTAGATTAAATATGTTTGAATTTTATCAAGAGGTCTTAAAATTATGTGGATTTCAGATGGGCAAATACAGGTAGAAAACTATGGTGTTAACAAGAAATCCCAGAAAGGTCAATACCCTCAATAAGACTATTTTTAGTTTCAAACAGATCGAAGTATCATTAATAGTTAATTACATATGGAGAAATATATAAAAAAAAACATGATTGGAACAATTAATAAAATTATATAATATTATATTATTATAGCTTTCTGCTAAATCAGTTTTCATCATCATTCTGTCTTCAGACTTATCTTATATAGCCATTTATATATACTTTACATTTATATGTTGATGCAAGGTTTCATAAACAATTCACAAGTCTGTCAAAGGTACAAAAATCTTTTACAGGTGGATGGAAGTTACTGAGCACTTACCCATATTCCCACTGCCAGAACCACCAGAAAATATATAACTATCACTGAGATGTCTGCTGGATTGTTAATATGTACGGTTACGTTTTTTCTGTTCTCATTGCGAGTCCAAGGGAATCCAAAATATTCTTCACCCATTTTGCTGATGTTTGATCAGACGCTCACCTGCAGGTGTGTGACTCACTGTATGTGCATTCAATTATATATGTGCCTCTAGAGATGGGTGTGACCTTCTCAGAGTTAATTATGAAATTGTGTTTGTGACTAGAGAGTTGTCAAAAAATCTGATATTGAGAATCATTAATGATTAACATGTATAGCAGATGTATTACAACTGTGATGATTTTGGCTCATATTATACAAAAACCCACCAATTCTCTATCTCAACAAATTAGAATACTTCATAAGACCAATAAAAAAAAGGCTTTCTGGAAACTATGTTAATTTACTGTTCATGTACTCAATACTTGGTAGGGGCTCCTTTTGCTTTAATTACTGCCTCAATTCGACATGGCATGGAAGTGATCAGTTAGTGGCACTGCTGAGGTAAGCACAGGGTTCTTTGACAATGTCCTTCAGCTCATCTGCATTTTTTGGTCTCTTGTTTCTCATTTTCCTCTTGACAATGCCCCATAGATTCTCTATGGGGTTCAGGTATGGTGAGTTTGCTGGCCAGTCAAGCACACCAACAACATGGTCATTTAACCAACTTTTGGTGCTTTTGGCAGTGTGGGCAGGTGGCAAATCCTGCTGGAAAATGAAATCAGAATCTTCAAAAAGCTGGTCAGCAGAAGGAAGCATGAAGTGGATTCAAAATTTCTTGGTAAACAGGTGCAGTGACTTTGGTTTCCAAAAAGCACAATGAACCAACACCAGCAGATGACATTGAACCCCAAATCATCACAGACTGTGGAAACTTAACACTGGACATCAAGCAACTTGGGCTATGAGCTTTTCCACCCTTCCTCCAGACTCTAGGACCTTGGTTTCCAAATGAAATACAGAACTTGCTCTCATCTGAAAAGAGGACTTTGGACTACTGGGCAAGAGCCCAGTTCTTCTTCTCGTTAGCCCAGGTAAGATTCCTCTGACGTTGTCTGTGGTTCAGCAAATTCCTTGACACATCTGTGTGTCTTGATGCCTTGACCCCAGCCTCAGTCCATTTCTTGTGAAGTTCACTCAAATTCTTGAATCGATTTTGCTTGACAATCCTCATAAGGCTGCGGTTCTCTTGGTTGGTTGTGCATCTTTTTCTTCTACACTTTTTCCTTCCACTCAACTTTCTGTTAACATGCTTGGATACAGCACTCTGTGCACAGCCAGCTTCTTTGGCAATGAATGTTTGTTGCTTACCCTTTTTGTGTAGGGTGTCAATGATCAATGTCAGTCTTCCCCATGATTGTGTAGCCTAGTGAACCAAATTGAGAGACCATTTTGAAGGCTCAGGAAATCTTTGCAGGTGTTTTGAGTTGATTAGCTGATTGGCATGATTCACCATATTCTAATTTGTTGAATATTGTTTTTGTTAAATGTGAGACAAAATCTTCACAATTAAAAAAACAAAGACTACTTCAGTCTGTGTGCACTGAATTTATTTAATACACAAGTTTCACAATTTGAATTGAATTACTTAAATGAACTTTTCCAAGACATTCTAATTTGCACCTGTATTTTATGTGTATACTTATGTATATGTGAGCAAAACAGAAGAAGACATCACAGGATGAAGTGTTTATTGATAAGGTGAGTCAAAGAAATGCATAAAATGGAACAGATGAGCAATGGAGACTTAAGCCGCGTTTCCACCGCAGGAACTTTACCCAGGAACTAGGAATTTTGGGCTGGTACTCAGGATCTAAATAAAGTTCCTGGTAAAAAAACTTCCTTGCCCCTCAGGAAGTCCCTGCTGGCGAGGTAGTACTTTTTAAAAGTTCTTGAACTTTCGGGGGCGGGGCTTGGGCACTAAACGTGCTGATTGGTTGAGTTCACGCAGCATTGTGATTTCAACCACCATTTATCCGGATCATTTTCAAAATATTACTGTTATTGTGTCATGAAATGTAATTTTAAAAGTATTTCAGGCGAGAACTCAGCACCTATTTTAAAATGTGTTTCACCGATTTCGGAGACGGTGTGCTTCACACGATCAGCGGGAGCTCAGTGCTCATGTATCTGCTGAGAGCAGTCTCTACATGGCAAGTCCCTCTGATTTGTGCAGCTGGCTCTGGTGTCTCTTTAGTGGTTAAAAATAAAATATAATTCATTTGGGGTAAATCTAACAGGTAATCTTTGGTCTGTACTCAATTTATCTATATGTTAAAATGAAAATAAAAAGAGGCAATTGATATAATATTTTGTTTCATTGTAATGGCTGTATATATACATATTTCCTTGAACGAAGTACATTTCTACGGCTATTAATATGTTTAAATGAAAACGAAAGGAGGCAGTGGTATTTGATATCCCATTTCATTTTACTGTAAATATACAGTGATGAAAACTGCAGTAGCCAAGGCGAGCTGACTGATGTTATCAAGTACGCTGCTGCTGTTCCTGGTACAATTGTTACAGGTAATTTCGATGGAAATGCAGCATTAGCTGAGATAACTGGTGTGCTTTTGTAGGACTGATGAGAGTCCACAGAGGAGACTGCACAACGTACAGACCAGAGGGCCGGCTGGCTTGCTGACATCTCAAGTGTCAAGTGGCTCTGGTCCACGTGCGGTGGCACTTCTGGACAAATGAGTGGGCAGAGGGGACCGCGACTTCAGATTCCAGACTTGGAAAAATAGGTGTTTGGTAACCTATGCTACACTCAAACGGGGAGAGGCCCGTGGCTGACACTGGTAGCGAGTTATGAGCGTGCTCAACCATAGAGAGTTGTTGACTCAAGGAAGGATTCTTGGAGACTAAACATCGCAACGTTCTCTCTAAATCTTGGTTGGCCCGCTCAGACTGACCGTTGCTCTGTGGATGATAACCTGAAGACAGACTAACCATCGCTCCTAATAATTTACAAAACTCTTTCCAAAATTTGGACACAAATTGGGATCCCCTGTCAGAAACCACATATACCGGGAGGCCATGTAACCGAAAGACGTGATCAATTACAGTAACCGCTGTCTCCTTGGCTGAAGGTAATTTGGGCAAGGGAATGAAATGTGCCACAGAGAATCGGTCCGCTACGGTCAAAACGACCGTCATGCCATTAAAGGGGGGGAGAGCAGTAACAAAATCTAGAGCGATGTGGGACCAGGGTCTCGAAGGGACAGACAGCGATTGAAGAAGCCCATCCGGAGGTCGGTTAGACGTCTTACCACTGGCGCAAACTGAGCAGGCCAAAACAAAATCGTGAATGTTGCGAGCCATAAGTGGCCACCAGAATCGTTGCTTTATTAAGCACTTGGTGCGGCTTATCCCTGGATGACAAGCGACATTGGAGCAGTGACCCTACTAAATAACGTCGGACCGTAACTCCTCCGGAATGAACAACCGATTTGGTGGGCACCCGGGCGGAGGTGTTACCCCTTCTAAGGCCGTCTTGACCTTCGATTCAACCTCCCATATGAGTGATAAGCTGACTATACTCTCAGGTAAAATACACTCGGGAGTCACCGGACATTCGGATGGATCAAAAAGACGTGACAAATAATCGGGTTTGACGTTTTTGGAACCTAGGCGGTACGATAGAGAAAAATCTAAACGACTGAAAGCAAAAAGTGCCCACCGAGCCTGCCTGCCCACCGAGGTTGCTCTTAAGATTGGAAAATACAGTTTCAGCTGTATTAGACCACCTGAACGTAGTACTGGGGGAGGTCAAGGCGGTCAGAGGCGAGACTAGTTGGCTGAAATTGTGAATAAAACGCAGATAAAAATTGACGAACCCCAGAAACCGCTGTAGGGCCTTACAGGAATCTGGACTAGGCCAATCTATGACAGCCTTAACCTTGTCAGGATCCATACGTATTACCTCAGATGAAATGATGTAACCTAGGAAGGGAACAGACTGTGCATGAAATACGCATTTCTCCGCCTTGACAAAAAGCCCATTCTCTAGTAATCTCTGGAGCACTCTTCTGACGTGTTGCACAGCATCACAAATTATTCAAAGTGCCCTCTAGGTGTATTAAAAGCGGTTTTCCACTCATCCCCCTTCCTAATAAGGACCAAATGATAAGCATTGCGTAAATCCAGTTTTGTGAAGATGGATGCTCCCTGTAACCTCTTGAATGCTGAAGATATCAACGGTAAAGGATACGTATTAATACGTATTACTCTCGGTAATCAATACAAGGTCGCAGAGAACCATCATTCTTACCAACAAAAAAGAATCCCACCCCCGCTGGAGAAGAGGAAGGGTGGATGAACCTCGATGCTAGAGAATCAGAAATATATTTCTCCATGGCCTCCCTCTCCGGAATGGAAAGAGAGTAAAGCTTGCCTTTAGGTGGGGACTTACCTGGAACTAACTCTATGGCACAGTCATAGGGATGATGCGGAGGGAGAGAAGTAGAGCTGTAGTCAAGTCCAGCTTTGTCGAGTCCAAGTCAAGTCCAAGTCCAGGACTAATCGAGACTGAGTCAAGAACGAGTCCAAAGAGGTTTGAGTCCAAGTCAAGTCCAAGTCCAAAAGTTTCGAGTCCAAGTCAAGAAAAAGTGTCCTCTTCAAGACCACATACTTAACTACTGGTAATGTATGTAATGCGAGAGACAGCATATCTCCTATTCTGAGAAAATAATTTTACATTTTTATTTGTAATAATTAAAAAGCATGTGCAAAGTAAAAACTCTGTAGGACAGGGGTCTCCAAACTAGGTCCTGGAGGGCCAATGTGCTGAAAAGTTTAGCTCCAACTGGCCTTAACACACCTATCTGGAAGATTCTAGTGTGTCTAGTAGTACTTTTCAAGGGCCCTCTCTTCCTTTGGGACCCTGGTTTTACCCCCAGTCCGACCCTGGGAGCTAAACTATAAATGACACTGGCCCTCTAGAACAGAGTTTGGAGCTGTAAGGTCAAATTATTTTTATGTACTTTATTTTCATTTTATTTACTTAATAATGCTGCTTTTGCTGACATTATGTCTGTGGTCAAAAATTAAAATGACTGATGCCTTGGCACAGTGCACACACACATGCAAAGCTCGGGATATGACAAATGTGCGCGGCAAGGCTAGGCGAGGCGAGGCAAGGCGTTTGGCTCTACTGGGCATGCGCACATAAATACAGCGACATTTTTGTCATGCTGTATTAGTGCTTGCATAGACTAGTCGAGCACTGTCGGAAACAATCTACTACTCCAGCTGACACAGTCTGGTGTTTGCTAGAAAACAGGTGAGCCAGGGAATCAGCGCAATATTATACAGAGAGCTCTAAAGTCACGAGTGTGAAGTGAATAAATGTAACTTTGTGAGCAAAAAGAGCGCAAATCAAACAATGCATTTGTTGTCGCCCCTCTGTGCATCTTTCAGAAATCAGAGCGTTGCAAGAGTTATTTTACCTATAATAATACATCATACACGTTATAGTATTTGTATATATTTAAAAGGTAATGATTTAAAGCTTATAGGCTATGATATGAAACGAATGAATGGAATAAGCACAGTGCGCTCACCAATCAGACAGCCGCGTTGCGCGTCTCAGTCTCTCAAAAACCAAATCAGTTCTCTCTCGAGAGCAGGCTAATAATCAGCTTAGATACGGATACATTTTCTACTTGTCCTACATGTTTGCATCTTTACCTTTTGCTGGTTTGCGCGGCACACACACATTTGTTTAGTGAAGTTCACTAAACATTAAGACTCACTTAAAGTGTTCTGCGTAATGAAAACGTGCGCATTGAATTGATTCAGTCGTGTTCAAATGATCACTAAATGTTTGTCATGACATCTCTCTGCTTGCATGATAAATATTATTTAAAACTATTAATATATTAAATTAATAATTATTTTAGTTACACAACATACTTGTTCAGTGATAACTACGAAAAAAAAAAAAGTCATAACGGTCTTATCAAGTAACTGTACGAGTTGTATCCGACTGCATCAAGTTGTATCCGACTGCAGATACAAAAAATGTTGTGATTGTTACAGATACAAATACTGGCTGTTATATGAAAATTAAAATATGTAATGTCATGATTATAAAGTTTTTAAAATGTACATAGTTAATTGTTGCATAAGGCTATACATTAATAAGCGTTTATTGCTAAATTTTTTTAATGCGTTTTCATTTTCAATAGCATAAACCAAGAGTAGTCGAGTAACTCAAGCATCGACTAGTAGAAATCAGTAGTCTTTGCAACCTGTACAACATAGTATATGTGCTGGAATACAACATAGTGCTGGAAATCCATTTATTTTTTGCTGAAACTTCTGCGTCTTCATGGAGAGCGGGTCATGGTTGCCTAGCAACAGCAGACGCCACTGTAGTGCAAGCGCAGGCTACAGAGTGCGTTGGAAAAAAGAGAAAGTGGCGCGTCTAGCGTTTTCCACTCGTTTTCAGTAGCGACATAATGCAAAACTGGTTTTGAAGAAGACATTTTTTATTTTTATTTTTTTTCTGGACTCCAATGGAGTCCAATGGCCATGTCCGAGACAAGTCCGAGTGCAAATGCAATGAGTCCGAGACAAGTCCGAGACGACAGAAAAATGTCTCGAGTCCGGACTCGAGTACTACAGCCCTAGAGAGAAGCAGCGCGGGACTTACTGAACACTTCCTTCAGGTCCAGGTACTCCGAGGGCACGTTTGACAGAACCATAGCCTCCTCCTGAAAAACAGAAACCAGACAAGACTCATGACAACGTTCACTCCACAAGGTGATGGTGTTGGAACCCCAATCCACTTGTGTGTTGTGTTTGACTAGCCAGGGGTGACCTAAGACGGTGGGTGCCACAGGGGAGTCCATGAGGAGGAAGGAAAGGGTTTCGGTGGTTGCCGGAGGTGAGGAGAGTTATGGGTCCTGTGGTGTGGGTGATGTAGGGCAGTTCCTGGCCATTGAGTGCACTGACGGTGATCTGGTGTGAAAGGGGAGTGATAGGGAGTCTCAGGTGTTGTGCAAAGGTGTTGTCCATCAGGTAGTAGCCTGGCTCCTCTTACCGGACAGGAGAGTAGAAGATGTCCCGAGTCACCGCAGTACATACAAAGTCCTCGGGACCTCCGCCTCTCTCTCTCCTCCCAGGTCAGTCGAGCTCTACCCACCTGCATGGGTTTGTGATCGACGACGGAACCGGCCGTGTTCTCCCTGCTCGAGTTGCCTCTCTCAGAGTTGCCGGGGAGACGTGTAGGACAGGCTTGTGCCCCCAGTCGATGGATACGAGCATCCACGCGGAGCGCCAAGTCGATGAGCCCATTGAGGCTGGTTGGCAACTCGAGAAGGTAGATCTCCTTGTGAACACGGTCGGCAAACCCATGCAGGAACATATCCCACTGCGCATCCTCGTTCCACTTGCATGCGGCCGCCAAGGTGCGGAACTGGATGGAATAGTCCGCCACGGAGTGATTCCCCTGCTTGTGGTCCACGAGCTCTCAGGCCGCCTCCTTGCCAGCCACGGTCCGGTCAAAAACTCTCCTCATTTCCTCGGAGAGGGAGTGGAACGAGGCGCAGCATTGGTCTCGGTTCTCCCACACCCCCGTTCCCCACAGGGCGGCCCTCCTGGAGAGTAGAGTCAGAACCAACACCACCTTGGACTCCTCGGTCTCAAAGGTGCGAGGCTACAGCGAAAAATGCATGGAACACTTAGCCAAAAATGTTCTGCAGTAGTTGGGCTCACCAGAGTAGTTCTCCGGCACAGGAAGGTGTGGTTCCAGCCGGTAGTGGGTTTCGGGGATGGCCCGGGGAACGGGCAGGGTGGGTGGTGCAGCGGGAGTGGTCAGCTGTTGGATCTGCTGGATGAGCTTAGACACCTGTGTCACCAGCGCTTGGACAGCGCCTCTGGTGTTGACGATGCTCTCCTGCTGCTGATCCATACGGGTGACGCTGTAGTGAATAAACTCAGAGAGTGATGTTGAACTTGCTGCTTCCATGATGGGGTCAGAGCGTTCTGTAACGGTGAAAGAGGTGGGTAAGCAAGTGCAAGTCAATGGTATTTAATGAAGCAGTCAAACAACAAGTAACAAAACAGGATGATAGGTAGGTGCGGTGAAGTCTGATAGTGATCCGGGGAGTGACAATGTCCGATGGTGATCCAGGAAGTGGTGGTGAGGAGAGGCAGCAGGAGAGCGTGACACAGGAACTGAGATGAGCAAGCCGTGGAGGTGAAGGGTGATATCCGTGGCAGGTGAGGAGTGGATGGGGTTCCGAAAACAAAGACGATCCAACGATGAGAAGAACACAGAAAACAGGAACGAGAGACCAGGCATAAACACAGGCACTGCAAACAACGCTCTGACAAACACAAGAAGAAAGACAGGGCAATAAGTAGGGATTGGGTAATGAGTAGCAGCTGGTGTAGATGAACAATTAACGGATGCCCAGATGAAACAATCAGTGCTGACGTGAGACACACACAAACTCCACCCACATAGTGCAAAGCCCGAGGCCACGGTTTACCAACCGTGACACATAAACAGTGAAATTAGTCTGACTATGTGAGACTTAGAACTTCCGCTCAATTTCAGTTCGCTTCTGTACTCAGTCTGAGATAGCAAACCAGCTTCCAGATTTTCTCCGGCTCTCCACCAGCCATCCAATCAGCAAACAGAGGGCGGGCTGAGAGCTGCGACATAGACGCTAAGAGCTGAATTTAGGATTGTAGTTTTTGGTTAGGGAAATCAAAAATGACACCGGACAGTGGAGACACGGGATGCTATTCGCTCTGTTGTGGAGAATATTCCCGGCATTTGCCAACTGAAGCCCAAACAAGAAGAGTGTTTGTTTCACAAATTCGAATGGAGGTGATGTTGTGACCCTACTCCTGATAGGTTTTGGGAAAAGTTTAATTTATCAACTGTTGCCGATCATCAGCAAGAAACTGAGGAGGCCAAAGTCCGGCAAGGCGATAATTGTGATTGTGTCCCCCTTGGTTGCTCTCATGGAGGATCAGGTTAAGGAGGCAGCAAAACTCACTCAATGGTTTTGTTTTCGAAGCATACCTGTGTTTACAGAGGAAGTTCGACGCGGCTGAGCTGCCGCATAACACACGTCATAATCAAACGTTATTTGATTGGCTTACTGGTACACCAATGAATTTAAACTTCAGACAAGCAAAAGTAAACACTTGTCAATTATGGCCTTGCAGACTCTGTCAATAAAGCAAAGTGAAGTTTGGTATTACCAGGCTACAGTGAAATAACAACATAAAAAAATTATGGCTGTATTTTAAACTAACAAAAAATATTCATAATGTTATTTACTGACATGTAGGCTACTACAAATAAAGTTTGGATCATTTAAAAAAAAATAACATCAGTTTAGCCTTGATGCACAAGCAGGTTACCAGATTGACTCTCTGACCCCTTTTGTTTGCAAGCATCCATGACTGAAATGAAATATGCTTTGTTTCCCACAAACTGGCAACCCGGGGTTCATCTAGATGTGGTGAAGATGACTTGCTGAATTTCAAACCGAGCATCAGAATGGGGAAGAAAGGGAATTTAAGTGACTTTGAACGTGGAATGGTTGTTGGTGCCAGAAGGGCTGGTGTAAGTATTTCCTATGATCTGCTGCGATTTTCATGCACAACCATCTCTAGGGTTTACAGAGAATGGTCCGAAAAAGAGAAAATATCCAGTGAGCAGCAGTTGTGTGGATGAAAATGCCTTGTTGATGTCAGAGGTCAGAGGAGAATGGGCAGACTGGTTAGAAATGATAGAAAGGCAACAGCAACCAGTGTATGCAGAATACCATCTCTGAACACACAACACATCGAACCCTGAAGCAGATGGGCTACAGAAGCAGATGGGCTACAGAAGCAGACCACACTGGAACAGGAAACAGGAAACAGAGGCTACAATTCACTCAGGCTCACCAAAATCTGACAATAGAAGATTGGAAAAACATTACCTTATCTGATGAGTCTCGATTTCTCCTGCGACATTTAGATGGTAGGGTCAGAATTTGGCGCAAAGAACATGAAAGCATGTATCCATCCTCCCTTGTCTCAGCGGTTCAGGCTGGTGGTAGTGGTGTAATGCTGTGGGGGATATTTTCTTGCCACACTTTGAACCCCTTAGTACCAATTGAGCATCGTTTAAATGCCAAAGCATACTTGAGTATTGTTGCTTACCATCCCTTTATGACTACAGTGTACCGATCTTCTGATGGCTGCTTCCAGCAGGATAATGTACCCTGTCACAAAGCTCAAATCATCTCAGACTGGTTTCTTGAACATAACAATGAGTTCACATTACTTTTGTGTAAACTGGCAGTGGTTGGGTTTTACAAACCAAAACAGACTGACATTGCGGCCTGGAATGCACATTTTCAAAGGAGAATAACTGACTGTAGCATTGTTTTTCAGATAAACAAGTATATTAAACTTGTTTGCATGTAAGCATGTTTCTTAAATATCTGCAAACATATTATGCTTTAGTAGAGACAAAAACTTACATACAGCACCTTTAAAATAACCTCATAGCCAATATTTCATACATACATATAATCGGAAACAGTGGATTTGTAGCACTTTTAGCCACAGTGTAAATATGATTTTGACTGCAGGATAAGCTTAAAGTGTCATGAAACCCGCGTTTCAGCACAGGTCTTTCACACCTTAGATTTGAATTCTTAAATGATCATTAATAGACCAAAACAGAACAATACCCATTGAGATTTTTGAAACGTCATGCTTGGTTACATCACCTGCCTGAATGGAGAAGGAAACTGCCTGAATTTTTGCCACTATCTTTTAGTTCAGGTGATAACTGCATACTTCTTTAGAGACCTGCTACAACACACTGCAAGCTGAAGGATCAATCATTAACCAATCGTGACTTCAGATGCATGCATATTTGTTGGTTATATCATGATACCTCTTGTTCAGCAGCCAGACTTAATGTCTATAAAATCTAACAGGGATATTGCCCTATTTTCATAGTCTACTCTCTTTTAGTTAAGCCACTGATGGATTAATTTTTAAGTTAAAAACAGATCATATGATACAAGGTCTGGTTTAGGAAGACAACTTTGGCTTTATCAACTCTTCAACAATCCATCTGAATTACCCGAAAGTCATATCTCACCAGGGTCATGAACGTTTATCTTTAAGATGATAAGCTCTTATACTGTATCATAAACACTTGACCTTCTGCACGGTCTTCATTATATTTACTTAACTATACTATTGTAAATCGATCATTCAATGTAACTCCTGCATATATACATCACTATGGTTAAAGGCATCTCTGCCAGAACATTTACATAATCAAACAGCAAAATTACTTTGACCAAAGAGCTGGTGACCATGGGTTTTTCAAAAATTGAGCCAAGATATTATTAATCAGAAGTGACATTTTTGTGTTCTTAATGTACTAATGGTCTTATTATCTGTGCACAATATTGAGAAAAAATATTAACAGCAGTCTTCCATCAAGCAGTGTCCTGAAACAACTTTTCTAAGCAGATTATGTCACGTAGGCAGCACAAGCTAATGAATAATGAATGTGTTGCTTTCATGTAGTTCTGAAATTTTTTTTATAACCATTTATGTCATGTGATGTAACCATTAAGTACCAATCTTTCCTTACATCTCGAATACATGTGAGTGAACACGTCTTAATCTTTTTTTTTTTTTTTTTCTCAATATAAAATATCATGCATTATTATTTCATTACATTTTATCTTATCTATTTTAAAAGTCTTATTGATCTTGACACACATGAGGGTCTGTAGTGGTCTTCTCTATGATGTAATTTACGGGGGGGGGGGGGGGGGGGGGGTTATGCTTGTTGGTCAGACCACATGACAAAAGTTTTCGAACAAATAAGTTTGGTTAAAATATAATTTCTAGTCCACGAAATAGTAATAAAAAAAAAAAAAATGTTAACCTACATATGGGCTTTCTCATCAAGATTTTTTTTTTTTTTTACATTTATTTATTATATCGGGCCAGTTGTACCACCCTGACATATTTTAGTTTATGTAAGATTGAACAAATTTGCCACCACTTTGCCAAAACTAAAAATGGCTACAAACTGTCATGTGTTGGTGTTGTGCATGCAGATTCATGTTGACTACAAGCAAGAAAACCATTATTTATAATCCGTGTGTGAAATTGTATAAAATAGTGTAAAGTATATTTTAATAATACATTTGTGAGACCACAATAAAGTGCCAGTAATAGACTGCATTTTGAGAGTTCTCATGGTAAGCAATGTCTTTAATGTCATTCTTACATAACCTTGCATATGTAATCCTAATCAACTTTTGATCACCGCGTCTCATAACAGAGTGCTGTCCACATTTCTGATAACAGCATACTGTTGTGAGATCAGCAGATTTACACAATTCACAGGGCTAGCAAGGTGTACAAGGTGAGCATGGGGGAACGACAGACAAACACATCTAAGCAGGGATGGAGGTACAGATCAAAGACAAGTGAAGAAGAAGAACAATAACGTAATTACAGGTAGGTGTAAGATCTCATCCTGTAATAAGTGTTACAGTGTTACTACGAAGATAGAGTCCTTAAAAGTACACACTAAATAAATGTTATGTGGAGACCAGCAGGCTATCAGCGACTCGTTGCGGGGAGAAAAAAGAGAATCGAATACAGAAAAAGAGGTCAAGGACAAGGAGAGAGGAATAGGTTGGTAAACAGAGAAAACAAGTGGATAAATACCCCCTTTTTCACCAAAATGGTGTCAGAACTGGCTTAAAGAGTGAACAATGATGCAACTTGTTTATGACAAATTTTAAGAACATATATTAGCATTCAAAATCATCTGAATCGGTGCCATCAAGAGAAATATTTAACATAAAATGATCCTAATTAATGTCAGTTAAGTGTCTTTATATCACAAATAATACATAACTATTTGTGTATATATATTTTAAAATCATTTCATTTTTGTTTTTTTAAGAGTACATTCAAATACCCAAAGCAATTTGAATCATTGTATTTATGTCAAATTTACTGTATGCTAGCAATCAATTTGCCTGTATGATTTTTGTAAATAATTCAATTTTTATGAAAGTTTATTTTTACTTATGAATTGCAAAGCATTTTAGCATCCAAAGTACATCACAGGTGATGTATAAGAGAAAAACTGACAACATGCGTAAACTGAATGCTTTATATATTATAATGGAAGGGGCATTGTTTGGTTTTACATTTGCATTAGTATTGAAAGCTTGGACAAGTGACATTATCCAGGTTTGAAACAAGCAGGTTTTAGAGGCCAACAACATTTTTCCATCCCAGAATCACCTTTTCTGCGGTGGAACGGTTCCAGTTTGGGTATCGGCATCCTGTTGGTGGAAAAGGGGTAAAAGAAACGAGAGAGCAAGAAAGGGTCTGAAGTGCTGCCCTGAGGAACCAAGGAAGAGCATTGAGGGGTCACAAAGAGACAGGAAAGATGGAATAGAGAAGAGAGAGGGAGAACGAAGGAGCAGACAGAGAGAGATAAGATACAGGTTCAAAGAAGACAGTGTAGAAGGGATAGACGCGTGCTACTACAGCTAGAAGTGACTGATCTCTCAGTTATTGGCATCTCCTGCTTCGCTGTCCTGCTGGTCGCTGGTCCACAGGGTGAGGTTGTCCCGCAGGAGCTGCATGATGAGCGTGGAGTCCTTATAGGAGTCCTCGTTCAGATTGTCCAGGTGGCCGATGGCGTCATCGAAGGCTTCCTTGGCAAGCTGGCAGGCCTGCTCGGGTGCGTTTTGAATCTCGTAGTAGAAGACGGAAAAGTTGAGTGCCAGGCCGAGGCGGATGGGATGGGTGGCCGGCATGCTCTTGCTAATATCGAAAGCTTCTTTGTAGGCGCCTTCAGACGATTCGACGGCGGAGGCCCTCTTTTCACCGGTGGCCACCTCGGCCAGGTACCGGAAGTAGTCGCCCTTCATCTTCAGGTAGAAGACTTTGCTCTCAAACTGGGTTTCATCACAGTTCTTGATGAGGTGTTGGTCCAGCAGGGTGAGGACGTCTTGGCACACCGACTCCAGCTCCTTCTCGATGGTCTCTCGGTAAACACGCACCAGTTCCAATTTCTTCTCATTGCCATCCGCCGCCGTCTTCTGCTCAATGCTAGAAACGACTCGCCAAGATGACCGCCGGGCCCCAACAACATTCTTGTAGGCCACAGAGAGCAGGTTGCGGTCTTCATTGGACAAAGGCTCATTCAGTTCTGTGACCTGATGGTGCAGAAGACCAGATGTTGGGTCATTAAACGTAATTACAGTGCTTTATGTTCACAAATATTTGTTTGAAATTTGAACATTATGGTGCTGTATAATGGTGTCCCCACAAAAATCTATCTAGGTTCAAGAATAATGCACAATTTGTGTTTTCAAATATTTAGTAAATATTGTGTAAAAAGTGTAATTTTAGAGCAAAGCTCATTTACCTTAATTAAATTGGAATGGCCTATAAGAACTGTTTTCATCATGGAATAAAAAATGTTTGTTTGAGCTGGAAAACCCCTGATGTCATTTACAGCCAAAATATGTAGATATAGACTGATAAATGAAAAGGGTTAACGATCACTAATACATATATAACCACTGATATACCGTGCATTCCTAATGCAAAGTCAATGAGAAACTAAATAAGTTATGATCATATCAAAACACATGAACATCTTTTCATTTATGATTAGTGTGATTGTTACAAATAGTTGTGAGGTGTTTTACAATCCGAATTCCGGAAAAGTTGGGACGTTTTTTAACTTTTAATAAAATGAAAACTAAAGGAATTTCAAATCACATGAGCCAATATTTTATTCACAATAGAACATAGATAACATAGCAAATGTTTAAACTGAGAAATTCTACACTTTTATCCACTTAATTAGCTCATTTAAAATTTTATGCCTGCTACAGGTCTCAAAAAAGTTGGCACGGGGGCAACAAATGGCTAAAAAAGCAAGCAGTTTTGAAAAGATTCAGCTGGGAGAACATATAGTGATTAATTAAGTTAATTGATATCAGGTCTGTAACATGATTAGCTATAAAAGCTTTGTCTTAGAGAAGCAGAGTCTCTCAGAAGTAAAGATGGGCAGAGGCTCTCCAATCTGTGAAAGACTGCGTAAAAAAATTGTGGAAAACAATGTTCCTCAACGTCAAATTGCAAAGGCTTTGCAAATCTCATCATCTACAGTGCATAACATCATCAAAAGATTCAGATAAACTGGAGAAATCTCTGTGCGTAAGGGACAAGGCCGGAGACCTTTATTGGATGCCCGTGGTCTTCGGGCTCTCAGACGACACTGCATCACTCATCGGCATGATTGTGTCAATGACATTACTAAATGGGCCCAGGAATACTTTCAGAAACCACTGTCGGTAAACACAATCCGCCGTGCCATCAGCAGATGCCAACTAAAGCTCTATCATGCAAAAAGGAAGCCATATGTGAACATGGTCCAGAAGCGCCGTGGTGTCCTGTGGGCCAAGGCTCATTTAAAATGGACTATTTCAAAGTGGAATAGTGTTTTATGGTCAGGCCTAAAAAAAAAATTGTTTGGTTCCGGTTTCCGACCGACCCTGTCAATTTATGTGCGACCCAAATTTATTTTATGAGACTGGGGAAGAACGGTCTTTCACACATCGTTAATTAAATTACAGTTTCCTTTAAATGCTGTTTTACACTTAAGTAATCCGTTAAAAACCATTAAGTATTGCATCAAAACCCTTTAACTGTCAATTCCTAAAGTGAGCTATAACTTAAGGTTTGGAAATCGTAACATTAAGAGAAACACGGGGGGAGTCAACAATATATCGCAGAACAGAGAGGGCACTGACAACATGCTGACAGACAGGACATTAACATTACCAGCTTACTTTTAATATGAAACAAAGTCTCATTTGGTTATTTCACCTTTCAAATGTGGTCATTTTTTAAAGAAATGTAAACAATAAATACCGTTTTGTGGCTCTTGAATGTGTCGAACAGATCGCTGTAAGTTAGATCATCAGTTAAAACTAACTGATCGTCTCTTGCTTCTAGTTAATTTATAGCATCAAAATCAAATAAACCACATAAATGAACATAACAAAGAATGTTGTTTGACTACAAAAAGATGTCTGTACACTCCGTTTTTCAAGTTCAAATCCTCCATGTTAATCTACTATGAGATCGCCTGTCAAACTCCCGCGAAGGCTTTTTGTGTGTGTGTGTGCGTTTTGCGTGTCTATGGCAACAACAGACTTTAAACGGGAATACAGAATCACTGTCGTAAAAGTACCGGTACACACATTTAAAATCAGCGCGCGTGTGTAAAACTGCCACTGGAGAAAAAAAAAAAAATCCCTACCGACCAATTACCTCAACTGACAACCAACAGGAACCAAACTTTTTTTTTTTTTTTAGGCCTCAGACGAGTCCAAATTTGACATTCTTGTTGGAAATCACGGACGCCGTGTCCTCCGGGCTAAAGAGGAGGGAGACCTTCCAGCATGTTATCAGCGTTCAGTTCAAAAGCCAGCATCTCTGATGGTATGGGGGTGCATAAGTGCATACGGTATGGGCAGCTTGCATGTTTTGGAAGGCTCTGTGAATGCTGAAAGGTATATAAAGGTTTTAGAGCAACATATGCTTCCCTCCAAACAACGTCTATTTCAGGGAAGGCCTTGTTTATTTCAGCAGGACAACGCAAAACCACATACTGCAGCTATAACAACAGCATGGCTTCGTCGTAGAAGAGTCCGGGTGCTAACCTGGCCTGCCTGCAGTCCAGATCTTTCACCTATAGAGAACATTTGGCGCATCATTAAACGAAAAATACGTCAAAGACGACCACGAACTCTTCAGCAGCTGGAAATCTATATAAGGCAAGAATGGGACCAAATTTCAACAGCAAAACTCCAGCAACTCATAGCCTCAATGCCCAGACGTCTTCAAACTGTTTTGAAAAGAAAAGGAGATGCTACACCATGGTAAACATGCCCCGTCCCAACTATTTTGAGACCTGTAGCAGAAATCAAAATTGAAATGAGCTCATTTTGTGCATAAAATTGTAAACTTTCTCAGTTTAAACATTTGCTATGTTATCTATGTTCTATTGTGAATAAAATATTGGCTCATGTGATTTGAAAGTCTTTTAGTTTTCATTTTATTAAAATTAAAAAAAAAACGTCCCAACTTTTCCGGAATTCGGGTTGTACTTTCAAACTGCAATATTTACATGGGTTTTTTTTCATGCCATGTCTACCATGACATTTTAGACCCCACTGACTTTCCCAGTTCTGAAAACCACCATTTTAAAATTCCTTAATATTTCCAGGTTTTCCATTATCATAGGAACCCTTCACCGAAAATGCCAATGTCAAACATTCAACAGGGCACAGTAATGACAATATCTAATCAAATCAAATTTGATTAGGGTGATGTTGATTAAATTAATTTAAGAAAAAAGGATCAAAAATACTGCAGAAATCAGCTGTGTCCTATTTGACCCATGCTGACTGACAGACTGACTGACTTTCATCCTTTGTGCTCGGATGTCAAACTAGACAGCTGATGCTGCACTGCTGGGTCACATATTGCGCTTTATTTCACAAGATTACAATAAAACATGAGCTCATGAGAAATTTCAAGTTTTATTTGACTATATCATAATATAAAACGCAGCTCTATTGTTGTTGTTTTTTTATATATTTTCTCAGAGACACAAATGCACAATGGATGTGGATGAGAGTGTGATAGCGCCGACCATGGTCATCCACTATAACGATTGATATGCACGATACCGAACCGAAACCTACCATTTATTAGCTTTTTGTTCCAACATCCGTACTGTTTTTTACCCGTTGGTTACCTATTATAATATATCCTAAAATTTAAATTCATATTTATTGTTTTTCTTAACGTTTAAATGAAATATTTAAAGAAAAAATTTCATCTAATTACTTCCCTAACCCTCATGTCGTTTTACAACTGCACGACGTGTTTCCTTTTCATAAAACAAAACGGAAGGTTTGGAAAAATATTAGTGACTGACAGTATCCATTCACTTCCACTGAATCTGTTTTCCATACAATGAAAGTGAATGGAGACTGAGCCTGTCATTCTGCCTAACATCCCCCTTTGTGCTTCAAGGAAGAGAGTGTATAATCTTTACTGGTTTGCAGCGACATGAAGGTGAATTACATTATAATATGATTCCCATTTTAGGTGGACTGTCTCTTTAACAGCATTTTTATATATAATATGGGGTCCTGCTCGTGACAAAGGCGAGTGCTTCTTCAGTTGCTTAAACTAGAAATGTAATCCAACAGGGAAAAAAACAATAAATGCATCCGTCTTATATCGCAATCTTCTCATTATAGCCTTATTGTGCATGAATGCATGTATATTAATAATAATGACCCACCAGCTTCATCGCGGAGGCCATATCATCGTAACGCTCCGCCTGCTCCGACAGACGGGCTCTTTGGATCAGTTGCTCTCTATCAGCCATCCTCTCTGGTCAAAGGCTGTCGGTTCGCACCGGGATCGGTCGTTTCTCAGCAGAACACACTCGGTTGTGAGAGCGCGCGCGCCCCGGACGGCACACAGTGCGCGAGCAGAATCTGGAGCAGCCGCACACGTGAGGGTGGAACGGCGAGCCAAAGGTTGAAGGTGCAGGGTTGTATTTTTCTGTATTGTCTATATATTTTTGCAACGCTTTCTTTCCCCTCCCAGCCCTCTATAACCTCCAAGTTACGCCCGATTCTTTTCTTCTTTCGTCTTTCGGAGTGCTGCTGCTGCAAGCGTCCTGTCAATCCCAGCGAACAGGGTGGAGGGGGAGATGGAGGGGGTGTGCGCGCACTCGCTTCTATTTCAGGGTGACGTCATTTTCTAAAAATAGCTGCATGCCCTGCAGCCGCGCACCTGCGCTGTGAGGTTTGCTGCATTGTTCAATGCAGCGACACAGCACGCGTGCGCGTGATAAGCAACTCTTCCGCATTCAAATGAAGCTATGCTTCTGTCTGTCCAAAGGCTTAAGGGTAATGGGATGCATGAACTTTCCTCCTCAACAATGAATGTACAGACAAAATGTGTGGACTGGACTCTATTCAGTGAGAACAAAGGTCAAGTGTTTATTCCTAGCACTGGCTGATGTTCCTGCAGTGCTACTGCTGAAGACATGCAGTTACTGCATTGTAACAGTGGGGCTTAATTGGATCAACCAGACCATGGAGATAATAGAAATAAAGTTGTATCTAATAGATCTTTGCTTTTGTTGAAGAATTCATTGTATGTCCCTTAACTAGCGATTTGTCTTTGATAACCAAAATGAAAAGGTGAAAGACCATGAATAACCATAAACATAAACTATCTTAACTCCTGATCAACACATTTGCTATTAATTATCACGAGATTTAAAATATTTAATCCGCATATAAACATGGGCCAGGCTAATGCAAATGTATAACTATGGGACCAAGCATTTTAAAAAAATTAATAAAAAACTGCTAAACTGTTTTGTAATGTTTTTAAAATAAGGCTTAGCAATAATGAACAAATTGATCCGATTATGTACAATTTCCTTAAGACCTACCATTCACTCAAACCCAGTGATGGGTTCAGGACATTGCAGGTGCATGTGCAGACACTCTGAAAACATATGACTCATCCATTTGAGTGTTTGATGATGAGGCTGTTTGCTTTATTTCTCTCTGATTAGATGATAGCAGCAGTACATTAGCTCTTAAAACAGAGGCAGTCTCTGTTTTCTCTGACACAGTTTTGCCTTTTCTTAAGGGGCACTGGCGTTCATTTTCTCAACACAGCTTTCCCAGAAGGTCACCAGTCGATTATCCTTGTTGGCACAAAAGTCCGTGAAATCCCGCAACAGGCGGTCAGCCAGTTTCTCGTCCCCCAGCACGCCAGTCCTCCAGGCTTTGGTCAGCATGGTGTTGTAGGCCCAATAGTAACCCACTCGCTCCTCAGAACCAAACAGGCTCTGATTGGTGGAGGTAGCGGAGTTACGGCGCCGCCGCTGTCCACTGGAGTATTTTTTACTTTTTGAGTAAGGCAGCTGAAGAAAAACTGTACCTGGATACAGAGATAAACATTCCCGAGTGATAGTGATAACGAAAGAGCAAGAGGTAAAGATTAAAAGAATTAGTAAAAAAGTAGTAGTGCTAGTATAGTTTATACAGTTCATAAAAGCATGTACCTGTTACATGGATGTATTGAGGTTTGTTCTCTGATGGAAAGTTAAAAGCTGATGCTGAGAATTTGTCATGAACAAAGCCAAATCTTCAAAGAAGAAAGGAAGTTGTTTTAATGAGGAAAAACACAGGACCATTACACCTTAATAAATAGATTTAACTAGAAATAAACTAGATTCACTCAATGAGAAATAATATTTCTATGCTCTCTTTACCTGGAGATTATGGCCTCCTGAAACAACTGCATTCTGTCCCAGTATGTCTCTGGCTCAAACCCTGAATGAGTACAGCAGTGCCATAATGGAAGATAATCAAACTTTCACTTAACATAAAATGACAACGGCAGTTCTAAATATTGAGACAAATTCTATGAAAGAAGAACCGTGAAATTAATCGCGATTGATCATCATATCATAAATATATTCAAAAGTCATTAAAGACCAAAACAGACTATTTACCTAAGATTTTTGCACTGAGTATCTAGGATATTACAGTGTTAGCTTAGCAATGTGCAAACACCAAACAGAGACAATGGATTCACAAATATATATGGACTTCTACAACCATCACACCATTCAATCTGTTTCTTTTTCTGTCCTCACCCTCAAACAGGTTATCACAGCCCTCCTTTAGCAGGCACTGGATATTAAGGGGGATAAACAACTGAGCACGGAGAGGGTCACCATATAGGTACGATGACAAAGCAAAGGGCACCTCCAACACAGGTACAAGCAGGAATCCACAAGATGCTGCCTTTCTGTGCCAGCCTTGCACCTGAAAAAGAAGAGTCCAGTGCTTTAGTACTATGTCTCAACCTCAGATGTTATGTTTGGGCCTTTAGTTGGTAGTAGTTAACTACATGCATCTGGATGACTTTGCTTGATAGTCCTCGATAGAATAAACACCTCGTCACCTCATTCAGGGATTTTTAAAACTCTGCTCATCCTATGCTTACCATTTCAAAGAGTACGGCTGCAGTAACAGCCATCCAGTGCAGCTTGATTTCAAAGGCAGTGTTGAGGGAGAAGTTGCCATGGTAATAGCAGCTGCACCATTCAGTCCGATCACTGCGATTGTTCACATCAACGTCCAAGGTGACTGTTTTCTGCTCTGGAACCGTGGCAGCTGAGAGAGGAGGGGTAAAAACAGAGCAAGAAAGACGGAGAGAGAGTAGAAATTGCCAAAAGGATGAAATGACAGAGGTCAGGCATAGAGTTATTAAGACCTTTAATGGGTCAATGAAGAGTAGTTGCGATAAAAGAGTTTATGGCAATTAGTGCTCATGACATCTGTAACTAAAATTGAGAATGAACTAATGATTCTGAGATCTAGGGTGATTTTCCATCATGCATTAAAGGCAAGTAGGATGCATGAAGCGTATATGGCAGGAAAACACTGAAAGCTGAAAGCAATGTCAGAAAGGCAATGGGTTGGCAGAAAAGCTTTGCTTAGGTTTAGGAACAATGCAGGAAAATCACACATCCAGCAGCAACAGGACAGATGGAGGACAGCAGGAAGAACCCATACCACAGCACTACTGGACCACAGCCACTACTTTACAACATGCACTACTGGTGTACAAGACATCATTATAGCCCACCCAACACAGCGGTTTGATTGGTGTATTGGGGAATCAGTCCATGCTCTGATTGGAACAGCTTGCAAAGCAATTTTGCCCTGATAGAATATCTGTAACCATGCTACTTGTAGGGTGCATGTACTGTGACACCGATTGATGGCTAATTGGGATTGTTATAATTGCAGAATTACAATCACAGTCTACAACAATCAGTCAAAAAGGGAATCGAGGTGTTATCAACATGATTTGGGCATTGCGGGAATGAAAAGGATGAAATAAAGGTGTACTACTTTTCTACAACAGCATGCAGTGCCAGAATGGAGAAGAGTCACATGAAGTCAGATGCTTAGTTTTTCATAAGTACAATTTCTTGATGGAAGTGGCTGAATCAAAAGCAGTGTTTCCTGAGAAGAATATGTTGTTTGAATGTTGATCTTTATATGTTAGTGGAGTTGCAGAAGTTTCCAATTGCGCATTGATGTTGGGTTGACTAGTAGATGGCATAGATGATATCTGAATGCTTTAGTAATATGAGAATAAATTATTTGACTTTGCGTGACTCATTCACCCAACTAGCCTTCCAGAACTTTCGGGGGAGGGAGTATGGCATACTGCCTTAAGGTGCGGAGCATGGCTGCTCTAGGATCAGAGCCGGCTGTGTGTACCTAGCAGTGCAGCAGCTTGGCTGCGTCCTCCAAAGCTGCGGCTGAAGGAGCTATGCCTACTTGCATACGAGGCTGGCCGGCTGGGCAACCAGGGCAGGAGGAAAGCAGGTAAGTCACAGGGCCGACGTTCCTCCATAACAAAGGCCACCTCAAACCACTTCCTCTGGAACAGAGCGAAGTCCTCCAAAGCTGCAGCAGACCATACATTGGCTCCTGCTGGGGGCAGCTGAGTCGTAGGGGCTGTAGGGAATAGATGTGTGTTTTCATGAAGGGTAGACACAGTCTTGTGTGTCCAGTCCAAGACACAGTCGTGCTAACAATGAGATTGCAGACAGTGATGCTCAATCTGGAGATCACTACGGATCCTGGTGGATCACTGAATTGTGTACTCCAGAAATTGCAACTTCTCATTGAAAATGAATGAAGTCCAGTTGCTTTGTAAATCACAGGCTGTGAATCTCCCTTGATACAGTTAGTTACAGTAGGAATGGCTAGCAGCAACCTAGCACCTGCAGAAACTTGGCAACCACTAACCAGGTAATCTTGATAAATAAAGTCGATTCTTACCCTTCTCATTGTCTTTGTCGACAATTCTGTAGAGGTAGAACCCATAGACAAACGTTCGCATGGCATCACCAGAGGCATGCGTAATAAGACCTTCATCCAGCATTTTCTACAGGAGCATCAACGAGATGGTAAAGTTTTTGAATACAAACAGACAACTATGACTTTTGCAATGTTCTCAATTTTACCTGCATGATTTCTACTGCAATGCCTTGTGTGGCAACATTCTCCACAGTGCTGACCAGCCAATGTACAACCTCAGCACTGACAAAGCAGTTGGGAGGCAGGCCCCTCTGCTCTGGCAAAAGCTGCACTCCAGTGCTGCAAGCACAGGAAGTCAATTTATATCACACATGGGTGACATAATAGAACACTAATAAATAATTAAGGATTCAAAGACTCTCACGTGGGATGCTTAATGGCTTCCAGGATCTCCATTAGTGTGGACGATGAGGAAAGAGTCAATCCACTGGATCCTGACAGCCCGCTGTAATGTGACATGAAAGTGGCAAGTTCTGATTTGAACATAGAGGAAGCCATGTTCAGACATGTTCGGAATAAGATAAGGCATTCTCTTACCCAGTCTCTGCACCAGTGCCTGGGGTTGGGTCTCCTGTGGCTTGGGATGTAGCTGATGTTCTTTCTCCTGGTTGGTTGCCTCCTTTGTCCAGCAACCCTCCCTCTATGTGATTTGCTGAAACCTGTTCAGCTGGCAGCTAAGAAACCCAGTGGGAATGTGTCAAGATATCTTCATGCAAACAAGTTCAAAAACAGCACTGCACAGGACTGACAAGGGGTGCAAAATGCTGAGATATCTTCATGCTACCTGCATCCGGTGACTAGCAGGAATGCGTCTTACATAGAAAATACCCGGTACTTGTCTCCACACAAATTTTCTACCTTCCTTCCTTATTTTCTACATTCTTTGATGTAACCTTTGTAAACCACTCTGGCATTATTTAATTGATTTACCACTTTATTGCATGCTTTTCCATTACTGTGGTCTCATAAGGGGGGTGGTATTATGTAGTAAAAAAAGCAAAATTTGAAGACTCGCTTTAGTTGTTGGTCAGATGACCTCTTCCCATCTGCTCCGGGCCAGAATTAGCTGCAATGTGGAACAGTTACTATATGCCGCTAGACAAAAATCTGGCTACGTGAGATTAGCAGCACTCTAAATGTGTTCAGGATGTGAAGTGAGATTAAATGAAAAGTGCACATGCATTCTTCCATTAGACAACAGGAGTGATGCAGTCTAGCACTACAGTGGAACTCTTAGTGGTTAAGATGTTAAATGAAGCGATTTTATGTAATATTGATTATGGGTACACACACAAACAGGAATGACTTTTCATTATCACGCTGACTACAAAAACACTAGATAGAAACAACAACCTTCACATTTTAATGCCAGTGAGAGGTTGGACAAATACGCACACAAATGGTTTATACGCACACACGCGCATTGAGAGAGACAGACGGCTGCAACAGAGCAGAGAGGGGGCAGTGACTGACCTGAGAGTGACAGATGTAGGAGGAACGTGGACTACGAATGAAGTCCAAAATGAAGGCAGCCTCCTGTCAGCATTTTAGGAGGAATACACCAGAAAGAGAGAAAATAACCCCCAGAGATCAGAGCAAGAACAAGGCAGTAATGGAAGAGGAAGAGGCTAAGGTCAAAAGAGCCAAGGAAGGAGCAAGAAAACATAAACGCACTGCAAATAATATACATGATTCAATACTGAGACAACAGGAAAACATGAGCTTAATGAAGGAGGAATTAAAATGAATTAAAAATTTGAATTGTATTTATAACACTTTTATGCAACTAATAACATATTAACTTAAAATTTAATTAACCCCCTGATATTACATTATTGTGGCAATTTATAGTAGTTGCATTTAATACTAACTTTTAATTCGGTTTCAAAAACTATGATCAGTCTTTAAACCAAGCAGACAAAGGTAAAAATTACAGAAAAAAGCCAGCAAGCAAAACATACTGTATAAATTTAATAGCTCTCTTTCCCACTCAAAAAGCACAAAGAGGCACACAGGAAGCCAGGAACTACACAACAGCACAGTCCATTCGGCGGTCTGCCTCGGTCTCTCACCTTACGGGGGCTATCGACATAGGAAGTTGTTAGGGCAACGCTGGCAGCATCACTGAAAGGACCACATGATTTCCCAACATGCTGAGCAGCAAGCTGCTGCTCTTCTAAACTCCTGCAGATCAAAGACATCTTACCAGCATTAGAAAAGAGCCTGGAATCTCTGGCATTTTATAAAACTCTTACCATATGCGTCACTAGATAAAATTCTCAAAAAATCTCATTGTTTCTGGCATGCAAAAACACTTGTTTCTCATTGATGTAGCACTGTGGTATTTATTTAGTTTGCCGATATCTGCCTGCACAACTTACTTCTGTGTCTGATCCAACTCAAGGAGTGCAGATAGGGCAGAGGTGCCTTTTTTGCCCACAGGGGGCACTATAGGCTCCGGGTTGTAGGATGAGAGGGCTCCTGTTACCTGCAGACCTTTAATGGTAGCTCCTTTCTGTAATAAACAGAGCAGTTGTTATTGTATAACCCTGATGAGTGGTTCTATCCCTTTTGACTCATTTGTGCTTATCCTGTTAGCTGTGCACTTACGCGGATAATTCGATCAGATCGGTGACGGCGACGAATCCTGTTCAGGCCTTCCAAAAAGCGGATAAATCCATCCAAAAGAGACCAGTCACTAGTGCCAGAGAGGCCATCCCGCCCTGCCCCCATTCCATCCCCATACACATCCCAGTGACCCTCACCATCCGCCACTCGCTTGGCTCCGCCCGCTGGCAGCAGCAAGAATCGCGTGCGCCAGAACTTCAGAGAGTCAATAAGACTGTGGAAGAGAAAGGAATGGGATTTTATGGGCATCTGCCTTTTATCGCGTCAGAGCCATGGTGTTAGCAAAGCCACTTGCCTGAAATCCTCTGAACCAGCAGAGCAGATGTACTGGTCCAGGTAGTTCCATTTGTACTCCTCTAACCGCTCGTGGCTGAACTCCACCCAAAATGGCAAAAAGTGGGCGTCTGCATGTGGAGGGCACAGATTGTAGCTATACTGAATCTGTGTGGATTCATAAGGATACCTAAGGACACACAAAACACATTTGAGGGCATTTCTAGAAGAACAAATAACATACTGTAAATCGAAACCGAATGACTAAGAACAAACTAACTTTGGGAGGTAACGGGTGACAGTAATGATCTTATCTTTAAGGCAGACTTTATGAAAGGTTCTTCCCATACTGAGCCAGTAAACACTCTCCTCCTCCTCTGGTTTGCGTCGAGACACCAGCCCTGAAAAGCACACCTTTAAACTTCTTACCTGCATTACAATGGAGCATGATTTATAAAAAAAGAAGACTACTCAATTTTTCAAAGGGGAGTGCAGTAGAGGATGTACCTCGGGAATAAAGGGGACTGCTACTGAGGGGTGGGGCTATAGCTGGCTGTGGCTTCTTGTTAGCCTGTACAATGATCTGATAGCCTTGCATCAGTCGTTGACAGATGAACTCTTCAAACACCTGATGGGCCATCATCACTGGAGACTCATCATCACGTCTACAGAAGATTAAAGGCATTCATTTTGGACTTAGATCTTCAATATACAAGAAATCTATAGTGGGGTTCAAAAGTATGAGAATACTTGAGATAATCAGTGATTCGTTGTAATAATAAAACTTTTCTTTTTGCACAATTTTTGTTTTAATTCTTCGATTGTTGGATTTTTTTTGTAGAATGTAGAATCATGAGTAACAGTTTAATGGTAACAAACATGATTATTTAAATGGCTGAAAAAAATGGGGGATGATGGCTTTAACAAACCTTGGAGCTCACAGCAAGTCAGTCTTTAAAGGTACAAAGGATACAGTTAAAATCAATTCTCCTATGGAGAATATTAATGTCATTTTTACCATTATTTTAGCCAAATATTGAACTTTGTTAGCCAATATAAACACTGCCTGGCCAAAAATTGTCACTCTCTCAATGTTAATGTCAAGATTTTAGGACTGGATCATTATTGCATTGTTTCTGGCATGTTAAATTTATGGCAACGATGCTTTTAACACTAACCGATGCAGTATGTAGCTTTTTTATTTCTTAAACAACAATGTCAGAAGATTTTACCATGTACATAATCCAGAATGACAATGGCAAGATTTATCAGGCTTAAATTAGGAAAGATTGGCCACCACACAGTCTTGAGTTTAAACCTATTGAAAATGAGTAGACTTTACACTGCCTGTCCAAAAAAGTTGCACACTCTAATATTAATATTAATATTTCATTGGAGCACCTTTAATTTAACATTGTGCTTTCATTATGGCATTTTCGAAAATGTCATATAACATCACATTATTTTCACCAAGAGTTAATAAGCATACATTTTTGGCCGAGATCTTGTATTGACATTGACAAAGACTTTCAATGGGGTTAAGCTCAGGACACTCAATGAAAAATAAATTTAAGCAACAAAAAGATTCCTCATGCTCCTCAAGTAAGCTGCTCTTTCACAGTTTGTGGCAAATTAATTTTGACATTGTCATCCTGGAATATGGACATGGGTACATCTTCCAACATGGTTAAGAATGGAAAATCTACACACTGTATCACGTAGGATAAATAGAATTATTGCACAACATACAGCATGCCGGAAACACATTTATCACTGCAATAATGATCCAATTCTAGACTCTTCATTATTTGCTTAATCCAAACAGAGATTTTTTTTAAGCATATATACACAACAGTATATAGTGCATAAAATACGAAAGCCTTTTTTTTTTTTACCTATACCACCTAACCCCTATTGTCTTTTTACCTCTCCAGGTCAGTGTGTGGCAGCAGGTCATAGCAGCCCTCTGTGTAGTCATTCTGCAGGGTTTGGCGGTCGGGAAAGTAATCGGTGGTGAGCGGGAGGCAGGCGGGAGTGGTGAGGGACTTCCAGTCCACCCCAACCGTGCAGCAGAAACTAGGCACTGTCGGAGGGGCAGACAGCAGCAGGACTTCAGGGGCACCCCCATCACACACACACAGCGTCCAACAGCGCATGACACACGTACCACATGGACGTAACAGATCGCATTCATACACATTCACACGTAAGGCCCGATTGAAAATTAGCAGACAGATTGAGAGAGAAAGAGGCAGAAGAAGAGAGTGGGAACCATTTCAGGCAGACACATACAAGACACAACAAGGAGAAAGTGGGAAAAGAAAAAGGAGTGTGTTACCATCATTGTCGTAATTAAACTGAAATTACAGTGAACACTACATGCAAAATTAACATGCACTAAAGGCACTGTGAGCATCGTGACAACACTGATGAGTAAAAAGGGTGAACGGCCATCTGTACATCAACATCAACACATGATTGACAGAAAAGATGACCAGTACTTGTAGAATTCAGGTAAGGCATGCGTGAGTGTGTGGCAGTGTGATTTTACATATTCGTGATTTGTGATTTTATTGAGGGTTACAAAGCTTGTGAGTGGGAGGGAATTGAAGTTTGATACTTGATTAGTATAGAGAGAAAGGGGAATTTTGGAAATAGAGAAATCCCCGGTGGTACAGTGAGAAAACCAGAAATCCCATAACAATCTGAGGTGGAATTCACTAAGAATAAATCGCGCACAATGCTAGCAATGTTAAGTTATCGTTTTAGCATCTTATTCAGTTCACTGTCATTACACTCAACACATCTTTTTCTGTCGGCGATCTATGTTAGAGGAGTCTTATTTGTAAATATCACTAGTCAATTAAAATGCTAGCTTAGCCAACACACTAACTAAATAAACATTTAATTCTTATTTTTGAATATCACTAGCCGAATAGCATGCTAGCTTATCCTATGCCCCTAACATGAAACAAATGTTAAAAATTTGTCAATATCATTAGCTGATTAATGTGATAGTTTAGCCAACACCCTTCATACTCTAATGGAATGGGTGTTCAATTCTTATTTGTGAATATTAATAGCCAATTAAAATGTTAGCTTAACCTACACCATATTGGAACAAATGTTCAATCCTTATTTGTAAATATCACTAGCCGATTAATGTGTTAGCTTAGCCTACACCCAAGAAACCCCAACTGAACAAATATTCAATTCTTGTTTGTTAATATCTCTAGCAATTAGCAAGCTAACTTGGCCTACACACTAATGCAACAAATGTATAATTCTGATTATTAAACATTAATGGAAAACTAGCATGCTAGCTTTACCTAACCCCTTTACACCATAATTGAACAAAATGTTTAATTGGACAGACAAATTGAAAACAAACGCTCAAGTGGCGCAACTGTTTAGTGAATACCCTCAGAAGTTCTGGACCACCTTTTTCGCTCATCAAACTTTCACCCATAAACAACACAGCCACTCAACTATGATCTATAGCAATGGCTCGAGATACCCAAACAACCTTATACAAAGATAAAGAACAGAAATTCCCTCAAAGGCACACCTAATTTGAGGTTACTAACCCAAAAGTGTCCAAATCAAATGTACAAGCAAAGACTTAAATACCTTAAATCATTCAACAATAAATCCCAGCCTTCCCCAATCAAATATGAATGTATTTAAGTAACTGAGCTAACAAATTTATATTTCTGTGGGTCTATATGTGGCAAATTTTCTTTTGTGTGGGATTGAATAGATACTGGAGATGTGATTTGTTTTCTTCAATGATGGGGAAGAACTCACTCGGATCTGGACTGGAGTAATCCTCAAAAGAACCACGGTTCACTGGTGTTCCTATGAAAGCAAGAGCAGTAACAGCATGAACTCAACATCTGGTTTCAGAGAGAACAGTCATTTGATGATCAAATATTGTAATAAAAATTAGTGGTAAAAAAAAAAACTAGAGTGGCCCCAAGAAGTGTTCACTGGTCATACTTAATAATGCATTAATGTCATTTAGCAGATAATTCTGGTTTCTCTCATACCATTCTGGTTTCTCGTCAATGGCATTAAAGGGACAGTTCGCCCACAGATGAAAATGTACTCACCCTCCACTTGTTCCAAACTGTATGAATTTCTTTATTTTTATATTCTGAAGAATGTTGGTTAGACAAAACAAGCCAATGGCTGCCGTCAACTGTTAAGTTACCAACATTCTTTTCTTCTGTGCTCAGCCGTAGAAACTAATACAGGTTTGGAATAACTTGAGGCTGAATATATGACATTTCTGGCTGAACTATTAGTTTCGAGTAACAAATATTGACAAATTAATCAATAAAATTGTAATTTCAATTAATTCCTTAACTCATAATTGTACCTTTAATCCCATTAACAAAAAGTCAGTAATTAAACTGATTTGAGTCTTAAAAGAACCTAAACAGACTGGCTCATGCGAATCATTCGCTGCATGTATTTTGAATTGCTGCAAAAAAACAAAGGAGTCATTTTTTGGGACTCAGACTACACAAGTTGTGTTTATGTCTTTGATTTCCTACAAAGGACCAACTCATATAAGTTGATTCATTCAGGAATGAGACTACACCAGTCAGGCTGCGAGCTTTTTTGATTCACAATGAAGAACCAGGTCACAAGAGTCATTTGTTTGGGACTTGGACTACACTAGTCACACTGTATGTTTTTGATTCGCTACAAAGAACCAACTCATAAAAATCATCTGTTTGGGAATCAGACTATACCAGCTGCATTGTATATTTTTGAATCTCTACAAAGAACCGACTCCTTAGAATCATACATTTGGGAATCAGACTACCCTTCTCATGCTACACATTTTTGATTAACTACAAAGAATCAGCACTTAAGAATCACTCTGACATTCATAAACTGTATAAATATATATTTTTAGGGCCAGTGTATATTAGTAGGTCACCAGTGCTGTTGCTACTAGCTGGGCTTCCAGAGACATTATCAGGAACTCCCGTGATATACAGTCCATTCTCTCCTGCATGACGGGATGCGTTCCGCTTGCTAAAACACACACATTTACACCAATATTAGTCTCTAGCTTTATCACATTGGTACATTTTCCCTGTCCAAATAACCTCTTACTCATGTGTGCGTGACTGACCTTCCCGTAGCTTCGTGATAGGCCAGTTCCAGCAGTTCGGCGGAGGTACGAGCCGGGTCCCTCTGCTCACTGCCCTGCAGCTCTGCCATGTTCTGTCGCGTCTGATGGTGAATCTGGATTGCCTCTCCAGAAGGACCTTGAACATCCACACAATTTCATGTAAAACATGTAGAGAACAGACTCTAGTTTAGCAGTCATTATGCAGTGCAGTGGATTTGTCTGCTTACAAAATGTAGTCTGTTACTGATTGCAAATAACATGACAAAAATTAACATTACACATTCCAGGTAATATAATCGGTAATCTTTTGGCATAACTTGTTTCTCCGATTGATTTAAATAGGATACTCTTGTACCATATTGATATAAAAATACAAAGAGAAAGAAAAGATATTCCATTTGTTGTTATTTACATTATTTATCTTCAGTGTTTCCCAAACTGGACTTCGTGAAGAAACTGCAGGGAGTTCATGAGTTTAAAGGGTTAGTTTACCCAAAAATGAAACATCTGTCATTAATTACTCACCCTCATGTTCCAAACCTGTAAGACTTTTGTTCTTCTTGGGAACACAAATTAAGATATTTTTAATCAAGTCTGAGAGCTCTCTGACAGCAAAGATATTATCATGATCAACGCACAGAAATGTAGCAAGGACATCGACATTCGAGAATACTTTTTGTGTAACAATAACAATAATAACAGAATTTATTCAGCAAATCTTCTCCCATTTTGGAGAGTACCCCAGAACATAATCAGCGCTGTCTGTCGTGCGCATTGCTGTTTATGCAGGGTCAGACAGTGCTCATATTCCATCAAAAATATCTTAATCTGTGTTTCTTACGGGTTTGGAATGACACAAGGGTGACTTATATTTATATTTATATATACTTATATTTTTGGGTGAACTAACCCTTAAATGAAAAGCTAATATTTCAAATTAAAATGAATAAATAAATATTTTTAAAAATTACAACAAACAAACTAAAACAGATTTAAAAGATGAAATATTATACTTGTTTACCTGCATATCGTGCGACCATGTGAATAATATGTATTCATGTTAGGGCTTGCATAGACTAGTCGACTACTTCAACCACTAGTCGGCGCTGTCGGAAACAATCGACTGCTTGAGCATGCATTAACCATAATGCATAAAAAGAGTTTGCAAGTACAACGTGAATTTTAGGATTACAATATTGCGTGTAGCTGTTACTTTCTATGAACTTATCTATGTTGCATGTAAAATTAAAATATATAATGTAATAATTAGGCGTGTGCCTGAAGCTGAATACCTTTTTTGGAATGGCACGGATAATGGTTTCAAAAACGAATAACAGACAAGGAATAATTCTGCCTGATGATTCTGCTGAGGGTGGCATGTACAGTAGCATGAAACAAGAATAGTCGAGTAACTCAAGTATTTTTTTTTAAATAAAAAATCGACTAGTAGAAATCAGTAGTCATGCAACCCCTAATTCATGTAATCAATAAAAATTCACTTTAGTCTTATTACGAGTACTTTACAATGTAATATTATCTAATTACAAGTACTTCATTTTTGGAACCTGTTTACGCAATCCAGATTAGATGTAATTGGTTACTACCCAGTACTGTCATTATGCAAAACATTTAACCACAGAATGCAGATGCAAGTACTTCACATGTGTATCACTTACCCACAGGAAATGTGTGCATCCAGCGGCGGCGGTTGGAGGTGAGTTTCATTGGCATGCGTGAGGGGGCGAATGGGTTGATGAGGGCCCTCTGCGGCGTGTAACCACCCGGCCGTATGTGCAGGGTGGACTCAGCGCTACCCACCATGAAGCGGCCCGGGGCACTGGAGTCCCTCTGGGATTCTACCATCTTTTCTAGCAATTCTGCAATGAGACAGACAAGAAGTAGCAAACATCAACCAGATGTTTCAGTCTACATCAACACACAGGTGCACTCTGATCAGTTCTGTACCTTTTGTGCAGCTGGTGTACCCCAGGGAGCTGCTGATCTCGTATTGGCCCTGAGCTGGGCGTGGGATGAGCAGGATGTTGGAGATGTGGCTCAGACTGTCATCTGATGCCAGGCTCCTCTGTTCTTCTGGTCCTGTAAGCCTGGCTGGGGGAGAGCTGCCTACTAAACCTCCACTAACATCTGTTGAGCCCCAACTTTTCCTGCTGGCTGACTCCCTCTCCCGACTTGACCTGACACAAAAGATCAGAGGCTGAATGTATAATCTGTCATATAAATTGATAAACTGGTAAGTATGAAAACGTCAAGATCTTAACTAGTGATGCACCTTAAATCAAAACATTGAAAACAGAATTAAAGTTTGCATTTAGCCTGAAAACCAAAGTTATGTAATAATTGTATATAAACATTTAAACTGCACAAAGGCACCAGGAGAGGGGTTACATTGGTGCCGTGGCCCGGATGGGAGTGTCTTTTGAAAGTTGAGTCTTTGTTTCATATCAAAAGTAGCAAATCACAAAGCTTATTGTGAGTGACAATTGGATTATATATTTTTTTTTTATGTTTTATTCACATGTAACCAGAATAGATTCATCAAAATAAAGATCTATTAAAATCAAGAAATCGATACTGTCAACCCAGCCCTAGTGTCCATACAAAATGGACACTGACACGCTATCACAAAGCATCTTATCAAGACACACACTAATTAAATTTCACCATTTCTGTCAATAATCTCAGCCATCCAAAAATGTATTCAATTAATTTTTTATATTTGGGGGTAATTCTGTTGCATCACTAATCCTAACATTAAGTGTCTTTCCATCCAGAAGCTCAAAGCAAGTGGATTTGTAACACTGCAGTCACAATTCAAGAAATGATTCACCCAAAAAATGAAACACGATGACAGGATTTTGATTATTTTAACGTACCTGAAGTTGGTGGACCTCTGGGCTCTGGAAGGTCCAGGAAGCCTGAAAACCTGAGAATCATACGCATCATAGTCCACCTGGATCGGAAGGCTGTTCTCCGCATCTTTTGGTGAACCAAGAGCTGAGAAAGACAAATCCAGCTCAAGTCAGACACAGTAAACCATTACACAATCTTGAACTAAAATATAAAACTTACTAGTGGCCTACTTACAGTGTTCTTTGCTGCTTTTAGCTTTCTCAGCATGAGCCTTAAAATGAAAAAACATCAGAGCGACAGCAGCTTCATTAGCAATTTTACACACATTAAGTCGTTCTCACATTAAAAATATTACATCACAAGGTGTTGTCAGTTAAAGTGCAATATTTCTAACCTTTTTTCCAGCCAGCTTGATCCGTGGTGTAAAACAGCTGCATGAGTTCTGGCTCTTTGATGTGTAAAAGCTGTAGATTCAATTTATTTACCAATGCGGTTGCATTTTCAAACACTTTATCCAAAATCCAAGCATTTTTTAAACTCAGAAACAAAGGAATTCAAGCACTCGTACGAACCCTTTTGTAGAATAAATATCAGAGATTCTGAAAAGTTTATTACCAGTATTGTGGATGTACTTAATTCACAAAAAAATTTTGATGCATAATTTACACTGTTTGTGCTATGAACATGAGTGATGTTTTATTATTCTCTTTTTAGCAGTCAATCTTTTGTTAAAAGGACGAACCTAAGCCCACATGACTGAGACTTAAGTGTTGGCTCCTTTAACTTGCTACCGACCACTAGGTGGTTGCTAGGGTGTACTGGGTAGTTAGTATACCCTAGCAAACACCTAGCAGTCAATAGCAACAACTCTCAAATCTCACCTGTGGTTAATCCAGTGAGGAAGATTGTAGTCATCACCAATTCTAGAGTCTCCATGCACTGTGCGGTTATGTAACTAATAACATGATATAAAAAATGTTTTTTCACCTTATTTAGAAGTATTAAATCATTCATATCTGATTTTATGCTCAAATGCCAAACCTAATATGGTCTTTACCAACCTTGAAGAGTGGAACAGCGTGGAGGGGCTGTTCTCCCATGCACACTAGATCAACACCGATGCCTGTTAGGAAGAGATCATACCATTAGCATCCACAGCTCTGTGCTACAAGACAAACAACGAAATGTTCAGCACACCCACTGACCATTGTCAATCATGCGCTGTTTGGTGAGGATCATGAGCAAGCGGTCTACCTCGAACACACCGACTCCTGGAGTAATGACCACTGACATCTGGCCCGTACGGTCAAAGTTACGGTTGATGTAGTGCTTATCAAAGACTGAAAGACACAAAACAGGACACTGATATCAGGACAAACAGCTTTACTGACGTGCTGTGGGACTTTAGACTAAATGTGCAATTACAAACCATTGAAAGACAAGTTGATAGCTTCTAGATAATTTCCCTGAGCAGCAGTGGAATTGTGTCCGCACAGGAATCCATCTGCAAAAACAAAAGACATTGACATAATGTCAATCTTCGAATGTTACACTTTCAATAATGCCATTTTCTATTTTCAACATTGATAAAAATAATAAATGTTTCTTTAGAGGCAATTCAGCATATTAGAATGATTTCTGAAGGATCACGTAACACTTAAGACTGGGGTATCAGAGGAATAAATAGCATTTTAATTAGGGCTGTCAGTCGATTACATTTTTTAAATCTAATTAATTACTTGTGTTGATGAATTAATCTAATTAATCGGGGGGAAATAATTTGGCTGTGAAAATAGCCCCAAAAGAACATTTAAAGAGAAAATATTAAGCAGACAAATACAAATAGTAGCTTTATAAAGAAATATTTTATTTGATTTAACATGACATTTATTACACATAAGGCTGCAGCAGCCTAACATCAACTATGGAACATAAGACAATTTAAGAAGCATCTTAGTTTTTTTTCGTTAATGGAATTAAATTCACTGGTAACCAAAACAGATTTGTTACAAACTGTCTTCAAAATACCTTCTTGTTCCACAAAAGACAGTAAGTCAATTATGTTTGAGTAAATTATGACCTAATTAAAGTCCCCCTCTAAATAAGAATACTAAATAAGAATACTCTAAATAAGAAACTAAAACTGCCAGCAGGTGGCGGTAATGTCTTAATGAGTCATTCGATTCTTCAAACGGCTCTTCTTATAAATGAGCCTTTGAGACATTGTTTCACACAATTCGTTCAAAACGCGGATTCATTCAGAAACTAAATACGGCCCCAGTGTCATGAATTTTAGGGCATAACCGCATTTATGGAGTTGTTGCCCTGCATCATATCTGTTAAGTTAACTCGTTAAATGGACAGCCCTAATTTTAATATACAGTATATTACAATAGAAAACAGTTATTGTAAATTGTAATAATTATTTTACAGTATTACTTATTATATACTTATAGTATATATATATATATATATATATATATATATATATATATATATATATATATATATATATATATACTGTATAACAGGACTGCATACGCACCTGCTCCTTTAAGACGCACGAGCACTGGATATTGTATGAAGAGTTTTTTAATGGTGATGAGCAGAGATGTCCACTCATCACGCCTTTCATTCTGGGCGACCACCCTGCAAGAGAATGAAAATTAGGACTGCTGCTTCAACTATTACAAAGCTGCCATTGAGAACTTCTGGGACCTGTAGAAATCCTCATAATAACGTCCCTCGTGGTCTTGTCGGACTGATGCTCTTTGGAGCTCTGGGAACTCTTCTACATAAAGAAAGATACAAAGTCAATTATTATTATTCAAATCATACAACCAAAGCACTGTTAAAATATGAAACACTTACCCAGTGATTTGGCAGAGTAGAAGGTACGAGAGAACAGCACCACTGTAACCTCATGGCTGCAATTCTTCTCCTAGAAAAATGTATATATTTTAACAATCCCACAGTGGCAAAGAGCTAAGTGTCATAGTCAGCTATATTGTGCAGATGACATTACTGTTAAATGGTAAAGCTGACACTCACCTTCCATTTAGCAAACAGATCTGAGAGGAAACCATTGACAGCTTTCTCAAAGTAAAGATCACCTGTGAATGAAGACAGCAGCTTAAAAAATCCTGAGATAATCGATTTTTCTCTTCAAATATACATAATGGTTAAATGGTCTCTTTACCATAGATATCAAAGTCCCACATCTCACAGCTCATCTGAATGAATATATAAACCATTGCAGAGGTGGACCGGAACACCACCTAGATGGAGAAAACGTGGAGAAAAAAGATTTATAGTGATGGATAGTAAAACAAACTGAATTTCCAAAGAGACTTTCTCACCCTTGTATCTTCACTAATGTAGCCACAAGTGACCTTCTCTCCTTTTACCCACAATTCACTGGCCTGGGCCCTGAAACCATGATAAAACCATTATTTAGTTAGACATACACTATTGTTCAAAAGTTTGGGTTCAGTGAGATTTTAAATGTTTTCTCTTATGCTCACCAAGACTATAGTAAAAACAGTAATTTTGTGAAATATTAGTACAATTTAAAATGTTTACTATTTGAGTATGTTTTCAAATGTAATTTATTTCTGGGATGCAAAGCTACATTTTCAGTATCATTAAAGCGGTCTTCAGTGTCACGTGATCTTCAGAAATCATTCTAATATGGTGATTTGCTACTCAAAAAACATTTTTTATTATTATCAACGTTGAAAAAAAGTTTAATTTTTTGTGGAAACTGATGGAAAAGGAAAAAGCGTAACATTTTAAGTTTCTTTACTGTCACTTCTGATCAATTTAAACTACTACTACTACTATTATACATATACTTCTGACTGTAAAATACTTAAAATGACCAATCAGAATCAATCCAGACAGCCTGTAATAATGGATGTTGTTACCTGATTCCTGCAAACTCTACTTTCTGTGTCACATACGCACATGTGCTCACCTGAAAGATCAACATAGAGACATAAACATCACTACAAGACATCAAAAATGAACATCCCATGCAGATTTGAATCTAATCTCCTCACCAAGCTCTTCTTCAGTCTCCACATGTCTCCTCGTCCAATATACTGATCTTTGAAGGTGAGCTCCACCAGATCCAAAGTCACTTCCTGTAAATTTCAATGGAGCATTTAGGTAATACGGTATGATGAGTGGCTGTGCTATATTGTACATATAGTCTTTAAAATTAAATAGTAGCACTGTGCAATAAAGTGTATTTCTGTATAAAATACCTTTGGGTCCACAATATTGATGATGACGTCCTGGTAGGCGCGAAGTTTGAAGGCCTGAGCCACTGTCTGATCTACACTGATAGTTTCTGTTTGCGGGAAAAGTGAAAATTAATTTAGAAAATGAACACCAATTAATAGTTACTAGCACAGAAAAATAAGCGCTAATTTAAAACACACCTTTCTGCAGGTCTTCTTTCAAACTCTTGACCTGCAGCAGCAGAGAACTAAGACAAAGACAGAAATTATAAACCAAATTATTATCGATGCATATATTAATATACAGATTACAATTGCTTTTACAGCACTTAACCCAGAAACTATTGGGTGGGACAAGGTTACTACAGAGGTTAAGTTAGGCTTAGAGATTCAGGGTTAGTACCTAGTTATCAACCAGTTATTATAATTGTTATAAAAAGTACATAGTATGTACACATGGAACAGGACTGTAAAATAATGTGCTACCAATGTACCATGCAAAATACTATACTGTATAATATAGAAGACAACATTGTTATTTTATTAATAAGTTGAATTTGCTTTAAATTAGATATTTTCTGTTTTGTTTATAATTTTAGTTAAAGTTTTAGTAAATTTGTTGTCTGTTTTTGTTAAAAAAAATATTGTTAATAAATATATTTTATTTAAACATCCGATTTCTCTCTCTCTCTCTCTCTCTCTCTCTCACACACACACACACACATATATATATATATATATATATATATATATATATATATATATATATATATATATATATATATTCATTACAACTTTCATGTTAGATTGTGTTGTAATATTTTTTTTATAGGATGAAATGTTACATTTTTATGAGAATAACCAGATATATATGTGTGTGTGTGTGTGTGTGTGTGTGTGTGTGTGTGTGTGTAGTCTATATAGGTTTTTATTCATTATTATTTGTTTTAGTTAGAAAAAAACTGTTCACAAATGTATTTTATTTCAAGTAATTTATTAAATATTTTATTTCAAGATTTACATACATTAAAGCATTCCATGTAAGATTTCATTTTCCATTTAACCGAATTATGACTATATAGTTTTTCCAAATAATTTTAGAATGAACTGTGACATAATTTGACATGACATGTCCTGAAATCAGCAGAAAGCTCCTCTCACCTGTACTCATCATTTGGATGTGCAATCTCAACAATATCCCCCAGTTTAACCTGAGGAAAGACTTTAGGATTCATCATCAACTCATCATCTGTGGAGAAACACAAGGATGTTAAATGAGCCACCGTCATAAACTAAAACCAATGAAGTATTAAGAACATTCTCACCACTCCCTCCAAAACCCCTCTTGTGCACCACAAGTTTGTAGGACTTGTTTGCCTTCATGGTAACAGTCGCTGTAGTCTTAATGATGTACAAATCAGTCACATACACATTTACAAACAAACAAATATCCAGTGCTGAAGCAGTCTGCAGAATATCAATTCTTTCATTTCTGCAAACTTCAAATCGACATGATATGCAAGAACAAAAGTTTTAAATGACGTTCAAAGTGCTTAAAAACGAAGACGCGCAATCACATTCCTGTTAGTCTGTCATCCTCCTGTTTGTTTACATGTCGCGTGACTCTACTTCTGATCCCAGAGACAACGCTCTGCAAAACTTCTTCTAATTGTAAGACACGGGTTTATTAAATAGAGGATCCATATTTATTTATACAATGAGAACGCATATCTTAACTTATATCTACCAAATATAATGCAATATTTGTACTGTTTTCTGAACTAAGCGGACAGTGTCTTCTTCGGGTTTGTAATAATAGAGATGAACAGCGCCGCCTAATGTATTGGAGATTAGCGGTCAGGTTTAGTAGTAATATAATATAATATAATATAATATAATATAATATAATATAATATAATATAATATAATATAATATAATATAATATAATATAATATAATATAATATAATATAATATAATATATAACACTGTAAAGTAAAGATTTTACCATTTTCAGAATGTATGATAATGTATTTAGCTTTCTTTGTAGACATAGCTCAAATAATAAGTCTAGCCATCTGTTACACTTCATGATCATGTATGAAAACTATCAAACTATGCTTTTTGTCTGATAAACGATATGTTTCCTTATATCACTGCTGTACATTTCTCAAGCTCGGTTAACGTTAAGACAAACACTAATAACAATTTCATAAGTTGTGTGCAATTATAATGTATGTTTATTTCGTCTGCCAAAGGAAGATAAAAAATAAAAATAAAAAAGGAAAAATACAATGCAATTATTAAATGGCAGTTTATGCTCAGTACAAAATACTGACGTTAATACTACAGTACATATCAAATGTTTGAAATCATCTCCGATGTCAGTCCCTTAAGTGTATTCTGATAAGGTGGAGTACATTAGTGATGCACCAACTCAGAGGTTGGTTATGTCAACCAAAAACACTTTGTTTTCTACTAAGTTAAACATTTATTCTGTCCCGAAATACAAATTGGTTAGTTCTTCTTCTTAAACCACTGAGGATCAACAACAGGACTTCTTCTTTGGTTTTTCTTGTGCATCTTCCAGTGCTTTATCATCTGAAATAACAAAACCCACATTCATTTACTCAATACAACACTTACATTAGTGAATATTGTTGTTTTATGATTTCAGAGTGCTATCTTTACCGAGAATACATCCATCTCCAATCTGAGTGGTGCTGATTTCTGTCTCCAGGTCCTTCAGAATGGCATCTTCAAAGGCCAGAGCTGCCACGCGAAAGAAAAACTCCTGGACGTTTTCCCCTTCAACCCCATAGTTGTAACAGTTACATGTAGTATCTATCTTGTAGTTTTTGTAATGGACATAGCAACAACTATGAAGTACGTAGATTTATGTACTTATGTACAGAATGTACCTGTTTTTGAGGACACCGACCAGAACTCAGCGTTCATTTCTGCTGCAATCTTTATGGCATCGCTCTCTGTTCTCTGGCACTCTTCTGCAGACTTCAAATAAGGACAGCAGGGGTCTTTAATAGCTTTTACAAGTTGTATGTGTACATACAGTATGCATGCTTGTCTGTGGAGACTATTCTCACCAGGAGGTCTCTTTTTGTGCCAACTATGAAAACAAAACAGGAGTCTGGTTCATTTTCCTGCAGTGCCTCTTTTAACCACTGTCTGAGAAACAAACACGAATCATTACAATTTCAATTTCTTGACACATTTTCAGTCTTTAGAACATTACTACAGGTTTTACTTACTGTGTGTGTTCCAGGCTCTTGATATCCGCCATGTCGAAGACAGTAATAATAACTTTTAGAGTAGAAACAGAAAGGATTATATTGGGGTTTAAACAGACTCTGATCTGGAGTATTAAATGAATAGTTCACCCAAATATGAAAAAATTCAAACAATTTACTCAGCCTCAGATCACCCAAGATGTAGATGAATTTGTTTCTTCATGCAGGCAGATTTGAAGAAATGTAGCATTACATCACTTGCTCACTAATGGATCCTCCTCAGTGAATGGGTGCCGTCAGAATTAAAGTCCAAACAGCTGATAAAAACAGTAATCCACAAGTAATCCAAACCACTCCAGTCCATTTATTAATGTCTTGTGAAAAGCTGTGTTTGTAAGAAAACTAATATCATTTAAATGTTTTAACTTTAAACTGCTGCCATAATAATCCCGTGAAAATGTCCATCCCATTATCCTCTCACATCAGAATCTATTGACATATTTGTTAACTGTTCTGGACTGATTTTGCTTGTAAACAGTGCTTGATCTGTGCATATTTCTCCCCTGATTCAAAGATAGAAATTCATATTTTTTTCTTGATTTAAAGTTAAAAACATCTTCATGATGGATTTGTTTCTTGCAAATATGTAGCTTTTTACTTTAAAAGACATTAACTGATGGACTGGAGTGGTGTGGATTACTTGTGGATTATTGTGATGTTTTTATCAGCTTGGACTCTCATCCTGATGGCACCCATTCACTGCAGAGGATCCACTGATGAACAAGTGATGCAATACTACATTTCTCCAAATCTGTTTCCATTAAGAAACAAACTCATCTACATCTTAAATGGCCTGATGATAAGTACATTTTCAGCAAATGTAAATTTTTTGGGTGAACTGTTCATTTAAATGAGAACACGCATTTTACCTTGAGCTCCTCTGTAATATGCTGATGCGATGCATTTGAACTTTTCCTGACCAGCAGTGTCCCATCTGCAAATATTGTAATGTGCAAAAATACATAAACATTTTAAATAAACAGACATGCTATTTAAATAATTCAGGAAAAAATACTCACATTTGAAGAGAATAGGGCAGCCCAGATATCTCAAATCTCTCAATCTCAAAGTCAACACCAATAGTAGCCTTGTAGTCTCTCTCAAACACATCTTTACAGAACCTATTATATGCAAACACATAATGGAACTTAATGTCCATGAAAAATACATTGTGTATCATTTAAAGGGATAGTTCACCCCAAAATTAAAATTCTGTCATTAATTACTCACCCTCATGTCATTCCAAAACCATAAGACCTTCGTTCATCTTCAGAACACAAAATAAGATATTTTTGATGAAATCCGGGAGCTTTCTGACCCTGCATAGACAGCAACACAACTTACACGTTCAAGGCCCAGAAAGGTAGTAAGGACATCGTTAAAATAGTCCATGAGACATCAGTGGCTCAACATTAATTTTATGAAGCAACAAGAATACTTTCTGTGCGCAAAGAAAACTAAAATATTGGATATTCAACAATTCTTCTCTTCACATAGCTTGTAAAAAAATTGCTAATACGTCGTAGTACTGTTGTGAACACATAATGAGGACTGACATGGAAGAGGAGAAATTGCTGAATAAAGTCTTCTTTGCGTACAAAAATTATTCGCATGATGTCACATGGACTATTTGAACAATATCCTTAGTACCTTTCTGGGCCTTGAACATGTTACTTCTGTTGGAGGGTCAGATGTCTATTGGAGAGTCAGAAAGCTCTCGGATTTCATAATAAAATTTCTTCTTTTGTGTTCTGAAGATGAACAATGGTCTTACGGGTTTGGAAGGACATGAGGATGAGAAACTAATGACAGAATTTAAATATTTGGGTGAACTATCCCTTTAAATAAACCTCCTGTTTACACTTTACCTGTTTATTAAACATGTCTTTCCCACATTGAGATCTCCAACCACTACTGCTTTTGACATCTTAAACCTGTCAAACCTAGAAGATAATATGAATATGATTATATAATTAATGGACTAGTAATCTCTCTCTTTCTCTATATACACTTTAAACTTTTGACAGTAATGTACCAATATCTATAACAATTAATCTATAATAGTATAAATAAAAAAACATATATAACATATAACATATTAATAATAAACATTAATAACATTCTTTCGAAACATTTTGAAAAATTTGAAGAAAACAAATTTAAATATATATTAATTTGTAAACCAACCCTTGCTGACGTGCTGCCCGGTCTTGGCAAGCCATCTTGGCTCTTGTATTCCAATCATCCTTCATCTGTAGACAGGCTTGTGGATTATAACACTACAGAATAATAAAACAGAACTAATGCATGCTGATGAACTCATCATACACAATGTTAAGTTTTGGCAATAAAGTGAGTAAGAACAGTAGTTTTGTCTAGTCTACCGCAAAGCTGTACAGTATGTTCCTATACCATTTTGAAATCATTCAAAATCAAGGCCAGAAAGTAAATAGGATACATTTCCCCTTCACATGACCCCACTACTGAGAAAGCTAGTGCAGGAAACAGGCTTTTAAATGAGCAGAATCAGCTGCAGTCCTGTGATCCTGACGGATCCAGCTGCTCTGAGGCTCCTCTATGGATGTCACACATTCTCAATATATTAATCTGATGAGCTGGCTACAGTTTACAGAACGCTTGCTGAATGTCCTGTACAGTACCACTTGCAAAATGAATCATACTGGATGATTTGACCTTTTTAAACACAGAATGATCGATTCCCTTAAAGTACGTGTAAATAATTGACATAATGTGAGTTTAGACTGTGTACCTTTGGAAATGTGGCTATGATCCTGTCTCTACTGACAGGAGGGCTGAAATGCATTGTCTTGTCAGCAGGTTGTCCTGGGAAACTCGCCTGTGAAGACACACAATGTCAGATCAACCATATAACCATATAAAACACATTGTATGTGTTTACTCTACATCATCAACCTGAACTAATTTTACAGCACACTTTATACAGTAAGTGTATACTATCCAAGCCATCATAACTTTATTTTTGGTATTTTTAGACATGCTAGAAATGCTGTTAAGGCTTACAGAAGACTGCAGAAAATGTTTATGGTTAAAAAGGTTAATTCTCTATAAACAGAGCTGCATTTGTACATGATTGGCAACAAAACATAGCGCTGTAACGGCGCAGTTAGTATTTTGTCCATTTGAAAATCCTTCAGAAACGCTTCTACTCGTCGTTTCAGCTCATTAAGACCTGCTGAGACTGTATATAATGAATAGGTTTGGTGCACTCACGGATATTCCTGCAGCGCTGTCTAATTCCTGCCGAAGGCGAACCGACTCTCCGCATCAAAACCTACCGACATCGCCATAGCAACCTCGAGCCGGAACCCGCGGTCACGTGGAGCGGGAGCGCGCTACATGGCTGCTGTTAATAACGTCATCTCTGTACATTTTCACAGTAAATGCTGAAACTGAAGTTATGTCAAGCTTATTTTGACATAAACGTTTGTGGTAACACGTTACAATAAGGTTCCGTCAGTTAATGTTATTTAATGTATTAACAAACAATGAACAATACATTTATTACAGTATTTAGGCTATTAATCATTGTTATTTTTAGTTAATGCAGACACAGTCGTTCATTGTTAGTTCATGTTAATTCTCAGTGCATGAACTACTATTAAGAAGCGCAACATTTAATTGTAATAATTTATTAGTAAATGTTGAAATGAACATTACTAAGATAAATGCTGTAGAAGTATTGTTCATTCTTAGTTAATGTTAAGTAAGCTAGTTATTGAACATTAATGAACCTTATTGTTAGGTGTTGCCAAGTTGTTGTGTTTCCCCCCTTTTAAAACATGAAACAAGGTGATGTCTCCCACTTTGTGTGAGAGAAATGACACTACCCTGTAAAATGTTGCAATATACACTGGAAACATTGGAAACTAACAGAAACACGTGTGACTGTGGCGTGTCTCACATGTGTCACATGTGTGCTGTAGGCCTATTTGTGTGAGCAATGTAATCTACTAGATTATACATTTTAGGCAATGTATTCAGACTAATTTTGATGACTTTTGACCTAGTTTATTTATCATATAGATTTCAGTAGCACCCAGTTGATATACAAATACAAATAAAAAGAAAATATACTGTATTCTTTATTATCAGCAACATTTGAGGGTTTCCCAAACTGAGGTTCCGGAGGAACTAGAGGAGGTTTGTGAGTTGATGAAAAGGTCATGAACTACCGTTTTTATTATTTTGTATTGTTTTCTGATGTCTGCTTATAATGTTATCAAGAGTTTTACATCACTAAACATCATTTAGGCTATTTTCTGTCCTGTTTTGACCTCCCTCTTCAGAACGCTCTGGTTGAATATGCAGCATGACGAAGATGAACGAAGGTCTTACGGGTTTGGAACAACATGAGGGTGAGTAATTAAAGGTTAAGTTTTTCGTGTTTTTTTGAAGCTTTGATTGTGTTCACAGTGTGCAATAAAACATGTGGTCATTTTTCGCATGTAAAAAAACAGTATTTTTCACACAATTCACCTATCTGTATACCACTGTTTTCACTGTCATAAAAACGGGCTGATGACTTCCTTGTTCTATGAAGTCCCTCCTTCAGAAATACGTAACGAGTTCTGATTGTGCCAGCGGTTCCTGTGTTGTGATTCGACAGCAGCTTAGAGCACGCTGCCCTCCTGGAAATGCGATTGGGCTATTTTTTGGACTAGTTTTGAGAGGCAAGTGGGTAGGATTTGTTTTGAAAACCTGGCAATCCTGATCTGAACGCACGTGCTGGAGATGTACATCTAATCACAGAACACCTTCACAGACGAGATGCACATGAAAATCCCATTCGATTTTTTGCACAGCCCTACCATCTAGTTAACAAAGCTAAACAGCGTTGCCCTTTGTGTAATAAGTTACAGAAACTGTTAAACGCACCAACTCCGAGATGAAAATAACAGCATTTCGACGACACGGCGACAAATGCACTCTTCAAACGCAACTCTTCCTCCTTCTCCGTGCGAGCGCAACAAGACCACGCCCCCTTTTTTTGTGTATTCCTGTGGGCGGAGGTTAGTCATAAAATATTTTAAGTGACGTCATTACTGCAGGAACTAGAGGGATGTAGTCAGTGTTGGGAAGGTTACTTTGGAAATGTAATAGGTTACAGATTACAAGTTACCCTGTTTAAAATGTAATAGTAGTGTAACTTTTTCAATTACTTTATTAAAGTAATGTAACTAATTACTTTTGAGTACTTTTTGATTACTTTTCTAAATTTGTGAAAATTAAAGAATAATAAATAAAAGCATATACATCAACTTAAATACAGTTATCTAATAAGCATGTGACGTATTCTGTGTAATAAACTCCTGAAACATTTGTGTTTTTTTTAAACTGCTGTCTCTTTGTATATGATGATAGTTTTCTCAAAATAAGTCAAATGCACATGAAGTGACACAGAGCAGTTCAAGAAATTGTGTTTATGTGCTCGTGTACTCCTATATTGAGGCGGCAGAGGTTGAAAACACTGCGAGCTTCAGTAGTCCTATGTGTAGTAAACAGTGTTGGGGAGTAACTAGTTACATGTAACGGCGTTACGTAATTTAATTACAAAATTATTGTAACTGTAATTAGTTACAGTTACTACGAAAAAATGAGTAATTAAATTACAGTTACTTATGAAATTTTTAACGATTACAAAGGGGATTACATTTGAATATTTATACACGTCCACATACAGATTTAACTGATTTCTTTCCCAAATTGCACTGACTATTCTGAGACATACCGCCCTAATAATTTCCGGGATGCGGAAATACAGTCTGGTTCGTAGAATCCAGTCATAAAAACGAAATGCCTAACGCGGACGGAATATGCCACATTTTGGATGACTAAATCAAAAGTAGGTCAGTACACTTGAATCAAAACATGACATGGACTAGTGTCTGTGAATATAAAGCCCCAAAAATGCAATTTATGACTTGCACATTCTGCGTGTCTGTGGAAATCGGCGCGGACTGGACACCGGGAGAACCGGGACAATTCCTGGCAGCCGATTTTGCCCCACTATTTAATATAATTATTGTATAATTGCCTGCCGAATGTACTAAAGCGATCATTTACGAATACGCCATTTGATAATTAAATCTCTAATAAATCAGGAAGTGTTAGTCATGACTCGCGCGCTCTCCGCGCCTCCGCCAAACGGTTTGGATCAGACTCAGAGTAATCAATGCGAGAGAGAGAGAGAGAGAGAGAGAGAGAGAGAGAGAGAGAGAGAGAGAGAGAGAGAGAGAGAGAGAGAGAGAGAGAGGATTGCTGGAGCAGAGAAGCTGAACTACTGTTCAGGGTTTCAGGTCAGTTTCATTTGTAAAGATGCTTTTTTGTGTTTGTTTTTTTATATATTTAATCAAGCAGCAGCACGTTGCTCATCAGTCATCACTCAAAATACTATATAAAGCACATCATTATTATCTGTTGTAATGTTACAGTAGTAATTTAGCTGAAAAAAAAAATCAGATTTTTTTTATAGGTTTAGGGGGAGCTACGACAAACAACAACACAACCCTTACGAAAACTTACATTTTAAAATTTAACTATAAATCCATTGTGTTAACCAAAAATTTACAATTATTTTACAAATGTATTTATTTAAAAATAAATACAAATCCATTTGCAAAAAAACTAAACAAAACAAGGTTATTTTACTTATATTTATATTATACTTATATTAATTATATATTTACTTATATACTTATATAGGCTAATAAAAGCATGGTTAATTTTTGTAAGGGAAAAACATGACTCGTGTACAGTATTAGGATTTTTCTATAAAGATATTGTAGAATATTGTATTGTAAAGTATAGTTTTGTTCAATCTTGAGTATTAAAGTCACGAGAGAGATGAATAACAGGACAAAATAAATAGACTGAAGAGAAAAATGGAAGTGAAGGTGCAGTTCAGGAGAGAATTTTAATTATTTTGCATGTCCCCAAATTAAAGATTTAAACCTTTTTTATGTCAGGTCCATACCAAAAATAGTTTTGTCCATGAATTTGTTTGTATGAGTTTGAATTGTCCAGTCTGAATTTTTTTCCCAGTCCACCCCTCCTGTAAATTAATGGCAAAGACATGGTTTCATTTACTACACATAGGCCTACTGAAGCTCGCAGTGTTTTCAACCTCTGCCATCTCAATATAGGAGTACACGAGCACATAAACATAATTTCTAAAACTGCTCTGTGTCACTTCATGTGCATTTTACTTATTTTGAGAAAACGATCATCATATACAAAGAGACAGCAGTTTAAAAAAAAACACCAATGTTTCAGGAGTTTATTACACAGAATACGTCACATGCTTATTAGATAACTGTATTTAAGTTGATGTATATGCTTTTATTTATTATTCTTTAATTTTCACAAATTTAGAAAAGTAATCAAAAAGTACTCAAAAGTAATTAGTTACATTACTTTAATAAAGTAATTGAAAAAGTTACACTACTATTACATTTTAAACAGGGTAACTTGTAATCTGTAACCCATTACATTTCCAAAGTAACCTTCCCAACACTGGTAGTAAATGAAACCATGTCTTTGCC